>NW_018224071.1:159979-206786 GCF_001263595.1 Phalaenopsis equestris
TTAGCATCAGGAAAAATCTATTAGATCATAAAGAGATTACAAAAGTTCAAGTCAAGCAAAAATAGGAGAACTAGGAAGAAAAACAGGTGTATATATATATATATATATATATATGTATATATATACCCTCACAAAGTGCGAAAATGTGGGAGACATAATTTATCCCATGCAGTAGAAAAACTAAAGAGGGAGGTGGGGTATTTGACACAATAACTTGTTCAGAGCATCTACGAGAGGTGGCCAAATGATTTGCAGGCCCATTGCCTTTATTTTGATGAGCTAAAATTTCAATGTATAGCTACCAAAAGCTATTAGCATTTTCCTTATCTATCTTCCAATGTGCCAAGGGGGGTCCTCCTCATTCTGAAAAATCTTGACGCAAGTGCTGGAGTCAGTTTCGATAATTAAAGGCCCAGTATTACATTGGACTGCAATTTTAATAGCCCAATAAATTACAATCATTTCAGCTTCTAATCCATCCAATGCGCAAGTTCGTGAGGAGAAATGATGAACATATTGTCCTAGAGAGTTTTTGAAAACTCCCCTATATCCATCAGATCCTTTTAAGAAGCTACCATCATTATTTGCTTTCATCCAACCATTAGGAGGAGGAGCCCACTCAATCAATGAGAGCTTGAAACTATACTGGTTAGTACTCTGAGGTGCCAAATGCCTGAAGATATTAGGTAAATTGTGATATTTAATGATTTTCTGTAAGTAGGATGTACAATGAGCAGTAACAGCTTTAACAACAGGTGGGAAATCTTCAATTTTAACTTGATTCCTACACATCCAGATAAACCAAGCAACAACACAAGGGATAACCTGTAACTTAGCCTGTTGCCTCCAGTAGCTGTAGAAATTCTTACAGCTGAGATTGAGTGTATCAGTTTTTAATTTTCTCAAAAAATCATTCCAGACTTTTTGGGAGAACCTCCATTTAAAGAAGAGGTGATCAAGAGTCTCCTCCTCCTCATGACACAGAAGAAAACAAGAAGGTCCCCTCAGCCCTTTCATTTTCAGGATATCATCAGTTGGGAGTAAAGACTGCCACAGTCTCCAGCTGAAGGCTGAAGAAAGACATGGAAGAAAGACATGGAAGTAGTTAGATATTTCCCCCAAATATCAGTACCCCATTGAAGAGAAGACCATTGATAAAAAGTTTGATAGATATAAGTAGCAACTTTCTAGGAAGTGGCTTTTTTAGTAACAATTTTATCTCTTTGTCTAGAATAGCTATGTCTTTGTTGGACAAGTTGCAGCTGGTTATTGTTCAGAATATTAGACAGTAGTGTGGAATTCCATTAATTTTCAGTCCAGCAATCCTTAACCATATCATGAACATTTGGGTTAGAGGTTGAGCCTTTAATTTTTTCACCATTCCAAGTCCACCTATCTAACCAGAATCTTATTTGTCCTTCCCCCAGCTCCCAGATGAAAGTCTCCTTAGATTGCTCTCTAACTTCCAATAATTTACCCCAAAGTCTAGAATCCCCCAGCTTTTTGTTAACAAGACTTGGATGTGCAGTTCTACAATATTTTCCCTTCATGAACATTGCCCAAAGACTATCTTGTGCTCAAAATTTAATCTAAAGTTTGCATAGATTAATGAAGCTCGTGTGATGAAAATCTTTAAATCCCAAGCCTCCAGCACAGTAAGGTTTACATAACCTTTGCCAAGGAAGCCAGTGTACTTGTTTCTTCTATCTAGCCCATAAGAACTTATTAAAGATTCTCCCCAACAGTTGCTGAGTTCCTTTCTTCATTGTAAACATTTGGAGGGCATATGATGGAAGAGCAGTAACAATACTTTTGAGTAGAATGATCCTCCCTCCATTGGATAGGAATGAATTGGTGGAGCATTAAAGTTGACTTTTAATCTTATCAGTGACTTCATTGAACTGTGTCTGCTTGTTTCTACCCTTAAGCAAGAGAAAACCCAGATACTTGATAGGCAAAGAAGACAAGCTAAAACCAGTATAGCTACACATCTAATGTTTTATCTGTTGAGATATGTTAGTGCTAGCAAAAAATTGGCATTTCAGTATATTTAGTTCCATACCTGAGGTGAGCTGGAAATGCATAAGGGCCTTATACAACATTTTAGTAGCATTCTTAGTGGCCTTGGAAAATATGATCACATCATCTGCATAAGCCAGATGGCTGATACAAACATTTGATCTATGTTGAAAAGACAAATAGGGAGATCTTAAGAACATTTGATTCAGTAGCCTAGAGAAATAATCCATAGACAAAATGAAAATTGTAGGGGACAAAGGGTCCCCTTGTTTGATCCCTCTAGATGGAGAAAAAAAGTCATGAAAGGAACCATTAATAAGCACCGAGTGGTTATTGCAAAGAAGCCATCTTTTAATCAGCAAGATGAATCCCTCAGCAAAGCCCCTAGCAGCCAAAGTTTCTAAGATGAAATTCCAGTTGATAGTGTCATAAGCCTTCTTGATATCTAATTTATAGATAACCTTACCTCCCCTACATTTCCTGTCCAACTCTAGCAGCATCTCTTAAGCAAGCAATATGTTATCAGTTATGGATATTCCTTTAACAAAGGAAGTCTTGTTAGAGCAAATTAAATGATGATGATGTGGTTGAATTCTGAAGACCAGTACATTGTTTATTACCTTAGTAGTAACATTAGTTAAACTCATGGGCATGAAATCTCCCCAATTATTTCTGATCTGATTCTTAGGAATCAAAGTAATAGTTTAGGAGGTAAAGTATCTAAGTGGATTGATTCCTCTAAAAAATTCTTGCACAGCAGAAATGATGTCTTCCTTAACCACAAGCGAACAACTTTTATAAAAATTTACAGTGAAGCCATCTGGACCTACAGTTTTATCATCATCAATAGTGTGTATATATATATATATATATATATATATACATTGGTTGAGGTCTAGTTTCCTCTTTAGTAGCCTAGGATCTAGCCATAGAACTTTCTTGTTGACTATTCCTAAAGGAATAGAAGAGGAACCCTCATCATTAGAAATTCTAAACCTTCATTTGCTCAGCTTGATGTTCCACATATTTGTCATGACCTCTAGCACTATGTAGGTGGGGTCAATCTAGGGGAGCTCAAGGGCATCCCCATAAGACTACTCGGCCTTAGGGTTGACCCTAGGTGTTGGTTGTTGGTCTGGAGCTCTGGAGCTAGTTCACTAACTTACACTCACTTGCACACCACACCCCACTCACAACCCTAAACCCAAATTTGTTGGCTTTGATCCCTTGATCTTTTTGGAAACTCATGTAGATGGTCACCTAGACCCACTAGCTTTCACCAGTGCATGAAGGATGCAAAGTAGAGGGATTCCATTGGTCCATGGCTCAAATTGGGTGGTTGGCAATCCAATTTTTACCTAAGTACCCAACTTAGCCTTTTACCCAAATACACTAAAATAATATACTATTTTAGTACTTATTTTATGCCTATTTTTCGTGAGATTACACATGAAAGAAGGTAATTTTTATGTTTTTGTTGCAGGTATATCATTTATAGGCATTTGGAGAAAAAATGTCAAGAAGGACAAAATTCGGAGCAAAAACATCCAATTTTGGGATTCTGGCGCATGATGCGCCATAATTTAGAGAGCTTACGCATGATCCGCCAGGGATAACTTTTTCAAATTAAGGCAGTTCGAGACAAATTTTGCATGAATTTTCAAAGGGACACTTGTTCTACACACCTCTTGGAGTAATTCAATGCATCTAGAAACTTTAGAAGGCTCTTTTATGAAGGGATATGACTTTTGGATCAAATGACACATCTTTTGAATTAAAAAGAGTTAACTTTGGAGGGAAATTTGAATTACTTTCCAAAGGAGGTAGCCCAGAATAAAAAAAGAAAACTTCATAGAGTTTGAGGGGGCTTTCGTGTGTGATGTGAGGGAGTGAGAGAAAGTGTCGTGAGAGAGAGAGAGAGAGAAGAGGAGATTTTCTTCTAGAGTTGTAAGAGGAAAGAGAAGGTAAGAGATTTCTTCTTCATTACACTTCTAAGAGAGAATTGGGAGCGATTGTAAAGAGAGAAAGTCTTTGAGAAAACTTTTAGGGATTTTCTTGGGAAGGATTGTGAGATAGGTTGTATTTTTATTTATATGAAATTCGTGAGTTTCGTATCCTTCTCATGAACTCAGAGTATTCTTCTTAATCTTTCTCCCTACTTTGAAGATATGGTTTTGTGAAGAATAGATCTTGTTTTCCTCATTTTTAAATGATAATAATTTGTGATGATTTGAATTTCGATCATAATTTACTTTTCGACCTGACCAATTGAAACGTTAAGACTTATTGAGAGACATATGTTCTTAAATGAGATATGATTTCTACAACATAGGGAGAATCACATTTGATTTCATGGGAGAGTATGTCATCCATGATAGTGGGTGCAAATAAATAGAGAAATATACTTTGTTGGATGCAGAATTAGAGATTCTAAAGAGACAAATTAAAACCCCCCAATTTGGTTCAGTTGATTGGAAACTAATGCAAGATTGTTAGACCTTAAAGGAGGGATTAGTGGGAGCTATGGAGTGGTAGCCGGTATCCTCCCAACCTAACCATGGAATTAGGGACCAAACTCTAGATTAGTCAATGTTCTTTAAAGCACTCGGAAGAGAGCACTCGGAAGAGGTTAAAGCACTCGGAAGAGGGTAAAGAATAAAAAAGCTCTTATTTGGCACTAAACTGATTTTAAAAATATATTTCCAAATGATTTCAATTTCTTCATAAACCATATACTCATTGTGAAGGGGAAGGATGCTTTCGAAGGGGAAGGATGCTTTCTCTTTCTTAAATTTGAACTTTTCGTCACAATAAAAACTTTGCTTAATTTTTGTAATTTTACTTCTCAAAGTTTAGTATTTATTTTAGTTTAATTTTTGTTGTCTTACATCTGCATTTTAATTAGCATTCACCTGAGTAGTCAATTTTCAAACTTCGCACTTTACTTTATTTTTTTTGTTTTGATATAAAATAATTTTCATAATTTACCTTGTGATTTCCAAACTTCCCTGCAGGATCGATATCTAGGACTCCATTAAAGCCCTTTATTACTTGAGCGATACATATACTTGCGTTGATATTAAAAAAGATTTAGCAGTTTAAAATGAGTATTAAAAGACAAATTATTTTTATAAAAAGTATTTTAGTTGGGATTATAATGCATATTTTTTATAAGTCTGCCTGCATCAAGTTTTTGGCGCTGTTGAGTTATGTCAACTTCTTACATATTTGCGTATACAAAATCTCGAATCAAGTTTTTGGCGCCGTTGCGGAGGAAGTAAAGGAAAATATTAGTATTTTAGTTTATTTTATTTCACAAAAATATAAAAAAAATGAAAAAGAGTGTTTATAGTTTAATTTAAACATTTTCTAATTTTAGTGTGTTTGCTTATTTTTAATTGCTTGTTTTATTCATTTTATATGTAGTGTAAGATCTAAGAATTTAGTACCTTACAACTCTGAGTTTGAAAGAACTATTAGGAAAATTAAAAAATTATAAAAAGAGAATGATCAGTTTAGTAAAATGGCTTGCAATTTAAACAATGTTGTAAATGAAAATGAACATCGTCAGGGACCTTCAAGAGATTATGCAAATCCTACAACAGATGAAATTCATCTGAGTATTCAAAACTCTGTTGCTGTTGCCAATTCATTTGAGCTTAAACTTTCTCTTATCCAAATGGTACAAAATAATCAGTTTGGAGGAACACCTACTGAAGATCCTAATTTACACCTTGCTAGTTTTTAGAATTGTGTGCTACATTTAAATGAGATGGAGTGTCAAATGATGTCGTCAGACTTAGACTTTTTCCTTTATCACTAAGGGATAAAGCTAAGACGTGGTTAAACTCATTAGCACCTGGATCTATCAGAATAAGGAGAGATTTATCACAAAACTTCTTATCTTAATAATTCTCACCTTCAAAAGCTACTAAGCTTAGAAATAATATCACATCTTTTTGTCAGTTTTGAGGGGAATCAGATTATGAAGCTTCAGAAGGATTTAAAGATCTCCTTAGAAAGTGTCCAATCTATGTGTTACCAGATTGGTTAATAATTCAAACTTTTTATAATGGGTTGGTTGGATATCCTTAATTGATAACTGACGCTATTGCTGGTGGATCATTAATGCCAAAACCATTGGATGAAGCATATTCATTAATTGAAGAGATGACTACTAATAATTTTTAATGGCCCTCTAAGAGGGTAAATCCAAAAAGAGTAGCTAGTATTCATGATTCTGATGATGTATCTATGTTAGCTGCACAAATAACTACTATATCAAAGAAGATAGATCAATATGGAATGAATTATTCTCTGATAGCACCTGTGCTTGAGAAAAACTCATTGGGACAAATGGTAGAATCTCAATCTTCTTATGAGACTTTGAATGCAATAAACAATCGTTCTAATTATCCTTATTCCATTTATTATAATCATGGTTGGAAGAATCATCAAAATTTTAGTTGGAGTAACAATAATTCTAATGCTGCAAATCCGCAATGGGGAAACAACTCTGCGAACCCATTGGGAAACTCCAATAATTAAGGGCAATAATTAAGGGGGAAACTCCAATAATTAAGGGAACTAAGCTTATAAACCTTGTTACCCCACAGGTTTTAATAATTTACAGAGTCAGGAGAAAAAGTTATCAATGGAAGAGTTGATATTGCAGATGGGTAGTCAATTACAAAGTCAAGGAGGTGCAATCAAAAACATGGAAAATCAATTGGGATGTAAAGCTAGTGCACTTAGCAATATACCTCCAGAAACATTTCCTAGTAATGTTGATGTAAATCCTAAAGATCAGTATGAAGAGAAAATTAAAGCTATTCAACTGAGAAGTGGAAAAAAAATAGAAAACAAAGGTCAACAGGAAGTTGAAGTATAAAAAAAAAGATGTGGTGTGAAGTAAAATGAAAAATCTGGTAAAGATTTTCATTTTGAGTCAAAAAATCTTATTAAGCCAATGAAAATCACTGTAGAAAGACCAACACCTTCATTTTCTCAAAGATTGAAGCAGAAATATAGAGATAATCAATTTTCAAAATTTTTGAGAATTTTGAGGTAATTAACGATAAAGAATCCATTTGTTGAAGCTTTGGAACAAATGTCAATCCATGTGAAGTCCATGAAGGATATACTTAATAAGAAAAGGAAGTTTGTAGATGATGAGACTGTTGTACTCAGCGAAGAGTGTAGCGCTACAATTAAGAAAAAGTTTCCTTAAAAACTTAAAGATCTTGGAGGTCATACAAATCCTTATGCTATTGGCAAACGATTTTATGGAAAAGCTTTATGTGATTTAGGAGCCAATATTAATCTTATGCCATTATCAATTCTTAGAACGTTGGGCTTAGGAGCTTTTTCACCTACAACTATAACTCTACAGTTTGTTGATCGTTTGATTTCCTATATTAAAGGAGTTATAGAAGATGGTTTGTTAAAAGTTGATATATTTATCTTTCTTGTGGACTTTATTGTATTAGATATGGAGGAAAATAAAGAAATTCCTATCATTTTATGAAGACCATTCCTAGCCACTGGAAGAGCTTTGATAACTGTGCAGAAAGAAGAACTAACAATAAGGGTTAGTGATAAAGAGGTAACATTTAATATTGCAAAATCAACGAGATAACCTGTCGAAGAGCAAGAGATTGAATGCTTCAGTATAAATATTACTGAATATTTAAGCCATGAAAATTTCAAGAAAACTTTTGAAAAGAATTTTAAAAAGAATATATGGAATATCAAGATGATTATATAATTCAATATGAATCTATGGAAGTGAGTAAAGAGGATATGGATTATATTTAGGAAAGAATTGAAATGTTAGATCCTACAAAAAGTAGGAAGAATTTGATTTCATCTCTTGAGAAACCCTCTGAATTAGAATTGAAAGTGCTTCTTACACATTTGAAGTATGAATTTTTAGGAGATTTATCTGCATTACCTATTATAGTATCCTCAAAACTAATTGATTTGCAAGAGCAACAGTTGTTGGAAATTTTGAAAAGATATATGAAAGCCTTTGGACGGACAATTGCTGATATTAAAAGAATCAATCCTTCAATTTGTATGCATAGAATCTTATTAGAAGATCAACAAGAACAAAGATCTGATCCTCAAAAGAGATTAAATCCTACGATGAAAGAAGTAGTAAAGAAAGAAATTTTAAAATGGTTAGATGTTGGAATAATATATCCTATTTTAGACAATGCTTGGGTTAGTCCAATTAACTATGTTGCAAAGAAAGGAGGTGTGACTATAGTGACAAATAAGCATAACAAATTAATACAAGATAATTCACTGGTTGACAAATCTGCATAGATTATAGAACAAGACAATTCACTGGTTGACAAATCTGCATAGATTATAGAAAATTAAATTCTGTCACCAGGAATGATCATTTTTTTTAGCCTTTCTAGACCAGATGTTGGATAGAGTAGCTAGGCAAATTTTTTTTTTATTTTCTAGATGGATATACCTGTTATCATCAAATGCATATTGCTCAAGAGGATCAAGAGAAAACAACATTTACTAGTGATTATGAAACTTTTGCTTTTCGGTGAATTACTTTTGGATTATGTAATGCACCAACAATATTTCAAAGATGTATGATGTCACTTTTCAGTGATTTGATTGAAAAAGGGATTGAAGTCTTTATTGATGATTTTTCTGTATTTGGAACTGTATTTGAAATATGTGAATCATTTAGAGATAGTTCTGGAATGCTGTGAAAGACTAATCTTGTATTGAACAGGGAAAAAATGTCAATTTATGGTTGCAAGAGGAATTGTGCTTGGAGATATAATTTCAAAAAAAAGCATGGAAGTAGATCCTGCAAAAACTTAGGTTATATAAAACCTACCTCCACCTACCACAATAAGAGGAGTTAGGAGCTTTTTAGGACATGCTGAATTTTACATGAGATATATTAAAGATTTTTTAAAAATTACAAAGCCTTTATGCCAACTTCTGAAAAAAGATACAAATTTTGACAAAATTTGGCTTTGATTAAGATTGCCTTATAGCCATTAAAACTTTAAGAAAAAATTGATCACTTCTCCTATAATTGTTTCACCTGATTCGGAGAAACCTTTTGAATTATTATGTGATGCTAGTGATTATGCAATTGGTGTTGTTTTAGGGCAGAGATATGATAAGATTTTTAAAGTTATATACTATGCTAGAAAGACTCTTAATGATGCTCAAATTACTTACACCACCACTGAAAGAGAGTTATTAGCCATTGTGTATGCTTTTGATAAGTTTAGATCATATCTGATTGGAGCTAAATGTGTTGTGCATACTGACAATTCAGTTATTAAATATTTGATGCAAAAGAAGGAAGCAAAACAATGATTAGATAGATGGGTACTTCGGATGCAAGAGTTTGATTTTGTAGTAGTCAATAAGAAAGGGATTGTGTCAGCACTATTTTGGTTGAGGAGTTACCCATAAGAAGCTTTCGGTCATCAGAATCGAAATCCCATCGCTTGCTTTGGAAGCACATATTATTGTTTGGAAAAATATGAAATCAAACTAACCCAATATTTTTTATAGATTAAATGAAAGAGCGTTGTACCTCAAATCCTGTATCTATCCCAAAGGATAAACACAAAACTTGAGGATGAGGCTCGATCAAATAAATTGAGAAATATATGACGTCCGTTTGGTCTACGAAAATGTTTTATTTTCCGATAAGTTTTGCTATTTAATATGAAGAATTAAATAGGATTTATATTAAGCTAGGTTAGGACAAGATTCCTATAAGGGCAAGCCCCTATAGTTAATTACATCTTGAATAACCAAAGTCACTTAAGAAAGATCTTGATAAAAATTAGTGAATATTATCTTCAAGTAGTTCAAAAGGATAAGACTTTTCAACTAGATCGGACGTAGAGGGGTGTCATGGAATTGGCTCAAATTTGGAGTATTTTGTTGTAGAGTCCAAATGAGGAAGAACTAGGGGATGACATAGATCCGGAGGAGAACCTCGGTGACTTCCCAAGCTATCCTATTGTTTGGCTTCAGTTTTGAGGAGAAATTTTGAGATGTTTCATCCTGCCAATTTTACTAGTTTAGGGCTTACATTTGTGTGAAACAATCACACAAATAGCCTAAAAGATGTGAGGATTTAGGTAGTGACGAATGATGACCTCGAAATCATAAGACGTGTTAGGGCTTAGATTGTACAATAGAGTTGTACAAAGGCTTAAAGATGAATTGAGGATTTATGTTGCACTAGGAAAACAACCTCGAAATCCTATGGCTTATTGTTTAATTCTAAAGAAGGAACTGATTTAGCTGGGGAAGACATGTTTTGCTATTTAAAATGGCCGTGATGCCCACCATGCTAGCTCCACGCTCCTTACCATGATGAGTTCATGTTTTCTGGGGTGTCAAGTTATGATCTCAAATCAACTGTCCTTATGGTTAAAGTTCTTTAAATTTTATGGGGCATGTTAAAGTTGATTAGAGCGACACCGGTTAGGATCTTACCGTTCCTTCATTCCGACACCACTATTTTATATTGGATTCACTTAGTTGAAATGAATTTACTAAACTCAATTAATGAGTTCCATAATTTCATTTAGACCGTGGGAAGCCTCGTTAGCAACCATAGGTTACCTCCTCCGAGGGATTCCCGATCATTCGATTGAGACATCTTAATTTAGTTTTAATTGTTGTTTTGTGTGATGTTTGTGATTAAATTTTGAGTTGTCTTATATTTTGAATGTTGTGGAGGTGATTTTTATCTTGATTGATTTTAGTTTTGGTTTTGGTTTTGGTTTTGTGGTTATCCTAACAGTTTTAGTTTTCATGCAGGGTGACATTGTTGTTTAGCATGCAAGTTTATGTTAGCATCAAAAGTACAGTACAAAAGTACAAGAAAGACAATGCTGTAAACTGTAAAAACGTACTTAGCAAATCTTCTCTTTTTACCACCTGAAACTCAAAATGCATGTTAGAACATTTTATGTAAAGCGGAAAAAGTAAAGTTTTGGTGACCTACCTAACCCTGGTCATATCTTGGTGGGTCCGTATTAGTTTGAATAAAGATAATTTTTTTCTTAAGTAAAACATATTAAGTTTAGTAGACCTCTGAGGTATCCAATAGGTTTAGAGAAAGAAGCAGGTCCATGCTAGGTCCATGCTTCCCTCTCACCTGGTGAAAAGTCTCGAGCTCATTTAAACTTATTATGCTCCTTAATAACCCATCCCGTAAATACCTTTAATGCTCAATGAACATTGATGTTTCAATTATCCTTAAGAGTAAGGTAATTATCAATTATAATTTAATTTGAGAATAATATGGGTGAAGACTCTTAAAGGGGGCAATTTAGCGTTATTGAAACACTTGGCCAATTTTTTTGTAATTTAGGCTTGTTATGTTCTAAAGATGTTCAATTTTAATTGTGTTTACTTTTCTAATCCTCATTTAATAAAATTTGATTTAGCCTAGGTCACTAGTAAGGCCTTAAGGTTTAAGTAGATATCTTAGTTATTTTGAAACAAGTTGAATTTTAAGTGATGATGATTATTTATTTTCAAAGCACTTAAATCTCATTTGAGCATCAAGTAGGGGTATTAAATTAGTGAGTTATCAACTTGCAAAGTCATAACCCTAAGTCTAGGATCATTTAATTGACTAGACTTCCAAATTTTAATAATTTAAGGAATTACAAATTTATCCCTTGATTATGAAATAGTATGGTTAATTTCTACCAATTAATCCCCTTATGTTTCAATGATCCAAATAAGTTAGTTAAAATCAGAGGTTACCCTTTTCCCCTCCTTGAATTAAGCCTAAAAGTTAATTAAAGCCAAATTTTCAAAATTAGACTTTTGCCCCTAAGGCTCTATTACTTCATAATTTGTCAAATTTAATCCAAATGACTTTGGAATTTTCATCCCACCTCACTCATGGGTCAATTAAGACATCAAAGGAGAGAATGTAATATTTCAAAATTTAATTTAATTTACATATTTATTTTTATGCAAAAAGAGGATTTTTTAAAGAAAATTCCATAACTTGACGAAGAAAAATCCTATCATTTGAAATTTATACTGGAGGTAGATTTAGACAAGGGAAGCATTGAGGCCAAATTGCATGATTTATTAAGTTATATTTGAGTTTTACTAATTATTTTAATTTCTGGAGTATTTATTAATTATAAAATATTTTAAATGTCTAAAATTAAGTTTTATGTTTTTATTAATTCTCTCTAATATCAAGGAACTAAGGGAAAGAATTTTCATATTTTTCTATTTTTTTCAATTTCTAGAATTATTTTAGTGAAAACCAATTTTTAGCCTTTAAAAATTATTTTAGCTTTAAAATTCAATATCTTCACTTAGAATATTAGCAAAAATATTCAAATTGTTCCTAAATTCTTAGGAAAAAATTTAGAACATTTTCATGAATTTTATTACTTTTGTGTTTTTTAGCATTTTTTAATTATTTAAATATGAAAAATAGGCTTGAAAATGAAAATTTTATTTTAATTACAAATTTATTTTTAAAAAATTTCTTTGATCACAGAGAACTCCAAAAATATATTTTTATAATTTTTTGAGTTATATTTTAATTGTTAAAAATTATTTATTGTAAAAAGTGGCATTTAACTTGAAAAATCAATTTTTGTTATTAAATGAGCTTCAAATGTTTTGAAATTTTTATGGGGAGTTCTCAGAACTTTAAATCATAGTGGAGATTAAAATTTAATCATTTAGATGTTTTTGTTTCCCAAAATTAATTTTCTTTTTATTTTAGGGTTGGTAGTAATTAAGTGCATTCTTAATGAATTAACGCATGAAATATTTTCCAAAGGGTTCTCTAGTCATAACAAACCTTCCAAAATTTTCATGGATTTTTCTAAGAAATTTGCTAATTATTATGATTAATTTATGCAAATAATGGACATAAATATGAAAAATATGAATCTCTGTGTAGAGATATCCTCTGACTTTGGAAAAATCAGGGAATGTTTTCTAAGACAGAGGCAACAACAAGTTAGATTTTCAAGACAAGGTGAAATGTCTACATGCATGGAGAATCAAAAGACTCAAATAAATAGTTAATTAAGTAAAAATAAAATATGAATCAAGCAAATTTCAAATTATTTCCACATTATTCTCTTCTGTTCACTAAGTAAGGGTGTATTTTTTTTATTTTTGGGATTTTTCTACACCAAGATATGAATTTTTGAAGTTAGGGCTATTTATTTAAATCAGAAAATACCCTATTTATCTATTTAAATGCACGACGCCATGTCAACCTACGGTGGCTCCGAAACTCCACGTGGCGTGCTTTCATTCAACGCTGCCATCCACCTCAGTGCTGACTCAGCCCGTGGTTCATGTATGAAGGCACTGTCCGGCTAGATCTCATCGTTGGTGAGATAAACGCATGATCAGATGTCTCCCCGTCATGGTCCTTACTGCCTTAGACCGAGAACCATCCATTTTCAAAGCTTAAGATCTCAGTCATTTCTTAACCAATTTAAGTGCGATTTATTTCTAAATGCTCGTCTAGGTGCGACGAACACATCCATACGGTAGTCACGCAATTAATTTAAGTCTAATGAAATGGAGAATCAAAATAGGTTCTAGAAAACGCGGAGTTCAATACCTTTTCTTTGAGAAGGGAAGCTTTGATTGGAGGTGCTCGGTACGTTCGTGGAGGTCCAAGGAGGCTAGAGATTAATCCTCTTACTGTGGTGAAAGGCCTAGGTATGAATTCGACCAAGCTTGATTTCAGGTGTTAGTCTAAAGCTATGTTAGGGGCTCTGTGAAAGGGGAATTTGATGGGGCTTCTCCTTCTTTCACTATGGTAAAAGTGTGGGTGAGTTTAATTTGATTTTGGTGGAGTGTAAGGGTTTGGAGAGCTCTGTCCTGTCTCCAGCAAGGTTTTGAGCTCAATAATTGAACTCCAACAAGGGGATTTTGGGCAATGCGGTGGTTAGGTTGCACTTAGGAGGTCTCAAAGATGCTTTAGGAGTAATTTGTAAGGGACTTTCTGAGAAATTCTTAGCACTCCGTACATGACTGTGGAGGTGAGCTTTTAAAAAAAATGGCTTAAGGGTGGCTGTCATGGCCAATTGTGGGGTGAAAATGCTTGCTTAGGTGGAGGGCAAAAAGGCTCTAACATTTAATTAGGATGAGGTGGCCTCTAGGTTTAAATTGGGTTTGATTTACATGGGGGTGGCTCTCAGTTTGGTCATTTTCAGGCCACTAGGCCAGCCGGCCAGGCCAGGGGAGGTGGCTAGGAGGTCAGGTGAGCCATAGGATTATGTCACAACAATTAAATGGGCTGGTGTTTAGTTTTGGCAAAAATATCCTTGGCTTAAGCAATTATGGTATGAAATCCCTTAATTTGGGGATCCTTTGTTCCATAGCTCATTTGTGTGGTTCTATGGGGTTTGGCTTGGTCAATAGAGTCCATCTGGTTCTATGGGGTTTGGCTTGGTCAATAGAGTCCAAAATTTAGCTTTGATGGCCTTAAAACTTGGCAATGGTGGCCTTGCCTTGACCAATTTGACATGTATAGGTCAAATTTGGAGCATGGGTCTGTGTGGGTGCAAATGACCAAGACTTGGGTTTGGGCTAGGTTATCAATGTTAATTAGACCAATTTATTGATGCATTTGATGTAGATGATTGTAATGAACATTTTTAGTGAAGGATTGAAAGAATTTTGAGTTCAATTGGGGTTTGTTCAATTGGGGAAGAATTTTGAGTTCAATTGGGGTTTCAATTTGAAGGATTTTGGAATTTTGTGAATTTGGCCATGTTGGGCTAGACTTTTGTCTAAATTGGGCTAGGCTTGTGCTAAGTCCAAATTAATTGTTGATAATGGTCAATAGGAATGTGATTAAGTGTTTTCAACATGAATTGGGGGCCAATTTTGGGTCTAAGGCAATCAATTTGGTGAAATTTGGAGGCATATCCAATTTGGGGCAAAATTTGGGGCTTTCGACTTAGGTTTAAATTAAATGAAATTGAGGTTTCACCAAGGCCAAATGAAGGTCATGTTTGATTCTTAGGAATTCTATGAAGAGTTTTCAACATAAATTGTGGCAAATTGAGTGGGCTATGGGTTTAATTAGGTGAGATTAGGTCATGTGGCAAAAATTGGGGGTTTTGATTTGGATCCAAATTGGTCTCAGATAATTGGCCAATTGAGCTTAGATTTGGTTTAAATAGGTCACATGTCTGGTGAATTTAAGTTTAGGATTGAAATTGGGGGAAATTGGGACAAATTTGATGGACATTTGAGGTGCATTTGGGGAGATTGGGCCTTTCAAGGGAAATTTGGGGGTTTTAGATAAAGATGGTCAAATTGGTCAAATTGTATTATGTGGTAGTTGAGAATAAAAAATTAGGAATATTTGGAAGGTTTTGGAAATTTTTAGGATTTTTTAGAATTTAGGGAATTTTTGGCTAAGGAGAGGCATTTTAGTAATTTGGCAATTTTTTGTGATTTTCGGTAATTTGGGTATTTTCAAAAGTTTTGAAATGATTTTTGAATAAATTTGGGCATTTTGGGTAAATTTGGGAATTTTGGCCAAATTTAGGGTTTCAAGGGTACTTAGGTAATTTGGGGGAGTTTAGGGCAAAAGGCCAAGTTGAGTATTTTTTTGTTGAATTGGGTTGCCAACCACCATAAATGAGCTATGGACCAATGGAATCGCCATTTGGGTCCTCTATGTTCTGGTCTTAGCTAAACCCTAGCCTAAGGCCAGTGAGTTTATGGGAGCATCTACATGAGTCACCCAAAGGATTAAGGGATCAAAGTCAAGAAAATTTTGATTTTAGGGTACTGAGTGATTATGAGTGAGGTAATTGTAGTGAGTGTCTTAGCTCTAGACAAACACCCAGGGTCAACCCTAAGGTCAAATAGTCCTATTGGAACTCTCCTTGAGCTCCCTCATAGTGACCCCACCTACTAAGTGCTAGAGGTTATGACCAATATCTAGAGCTTCAAGTTGAGTAAAGAGAAGTTTGAAATTTCTAATGGTGAGGGTTCCTTTTCTAGTTTTCTAGGAATAGTCAATAAGAAAGACCTATGGCTAGACTCTAGGCTACTGAAGGGGAAAACTTGACCTCAACCAAAAGTGAGGTCAAAAGATTGATAATCAAATTGTTGATCGTCTATAGAGGCTAGAATAAGAAGAAATACTGGATATGGAAAAAGAGATTAACGAAACTTTACCTGATGAACAACTTTATGTTATACAAGGATGGGAAATACCTTGGTATGTGGATATTGCAATTTATATTGTTGGTGGTATTTTACCATATGGATTAACACAACAGAGAAAAAAAATTCATTCATGATGCAAAATCTTATTTTTGGGATGATCCTTATTTATATCAGCAATGTAAAGATTTAAAGATGAGGCGTGTGTGCCTTATAAAAAATTTCAAGAGATTATTCAAGAATGCCATGATTCTGAATTTGAAGGACATTTTGGAAATGATAGAACTATTCATAAAATTTTTCAAATGGGTTTTATTGGCCCACTCTATTTAGAGATATAAATATATACTTTAGAACATGTGATCGGTGTTAGAGAGTAGGTAATATTTCTAGAAGGAATGAAATGCCTCAAAATTTTAATTTGGAAACTGAAATTTTTGATGCGTTGGGATTGGATGGGGCCATTTATTCCTTCATTTGGAAATATATACATATTGATTGATTGGATTACGTTTCAAAATGGATTGAAGCAATCACTTTACCTCAATGTAATGCTCAGGCTGTTTCAAAATTTTTAATTAAAAATAGTTTTACAAGATATGGAATACCAAGAGTAATCATTATCGATGGAGGATCTCTCATCTTAGAAATGCAACATTTGCAAGATTGGTGGAAAAATATAATATAGTGCATAAAATTACAGCTGCTTATCATCCCCAGACTAGTGGTTTATCATAAGTATCCAATCATGAAATGAAGAGAATTTTGGAAAAGTGTGTTAATCCTAGTAAATTGGATTGGTCTATTAGATTGGATATTGCATTATGGGCATATAGGACAACCTGTAAGTCACCTATAGGAATGTCCCCTTATAGATTAATTTTTGGGAAAACTTGTCTCTTGCTAGTTAAATTATAGCATAAAGCTTATTGAGCTATAAATGAATTCAATTTCAATTTGAAAGAAGCTAGCGAGAAAAGATTATTGCAATAGAATAACCTTGAGGAAATTAGGAATGAATCTTACGATAATGCGAGAATTTATAAGGAAAAGATGAAAGAATGGCATGATCGAAAGATAATAAAAAGAGAGTTTGAACCTGTACAGGAAGTTTTATCATACAATATAAGATTGAAATTTTTTCCTGGAAAATTGAAGTTACGGTAGAAATGGCTATTCATAGTTATAAAAGTCTATCCCTATGGGCAAGTTAATATTTAAAAACCAAAAAATAGAAGAATATTTGATGCTCAAAGACCAGCTTTCAAAGAGACAATAATGTTGGGTCACCCAGAATAAGACTGGGAATGTTGGGCTGACAACATCAAACCAAGTGCTTTATGGGAGACAACCCATATGTATCATTGTTAGTTAGTTGTTGAGTTTGTTTCGTTTGATATATTTTACGTATATTTATGTTTAGGTCTTTATATAATCCATGTATTTGATAAAATATTTAGAGATATCTTTATTTGCCTAATTTTATGGAAAATTTGAGAATATATTAGACGGTAAAAATTTTGAAACTGGCGCATGATTCACCACTTTTCAGAGAGCTGGTGCATGATGCACCAGATCGACGCTTGATGCGTCGCGGGTCCGAAAATTTTTAAAACGTGTCAAATGTTGGTTTTTGGTAGTTTTTGGAAGTTTCTTCTCCATATAACTCCTAAAAACAAATACACCAAAAACATATGTATTTTTGGATTCATATTTTATATCTTTTTTTTATGATATTGCATTTTAATGAAAGGTATTTTGATTTTTTCTCATAGGTTGTTGATTTTTAAGGCTTAAAGCAAAAAGAAAGAAAAAAGGATGAAATTTGGAATCAAAATGACGTTTTTGATCAAAATGACGTTTTAAAATGACGTTTTTGAAGAAATGCTCAGCGCCGAGAGCAGTGCCGACGGCGGAGAACCGATTAACGCAGAGATTTTTTACTCAGCACTGATCGAGCCAAACCAGTGCTGACGGTGCCAAAGGCAGTGCAGACTCCGTTTATAGAAGGTTTGATGTATTTGGATGATTTATTGTTGAGTTTTTGGAGGCACATCCTGGAGAATCGACCTTGGGCTCTATTTGGGCCAAATTTCATCACAAAAAGCGCTCTACTTTCATTTGCCGCACCACATCATTCCATTCCACTTCCATATTGGAGTCAAATAGTGATTTTGTTTTCATAGTTTAGTGTTTTTGTGGTGAGATTTAGTGTGAAACTTTCTGTAAGAGTGTTGGAGAAGGAGAAAAGTGAGAGATATCTTCTTCCTGTATTTCTAAGGAAAGACTACAAGGATTTGCTTTGAGAAAGAGTCTTCAGATAAGTATTATTTGTTTATCAGTATAGTATGAACTTTCTTTTATATATGAAATTTGTGTTTTGTTATTATTTCTCATGAAGTCTGCGTAGTTCCCCTATCTTTCTCCTTACTCTGAGATATGGTGAAATAAAGAGATAATATGAACGTGCCAATATTAAATTGTAAAATAAATTGCGATGATTTTTCAAATCCAAACTTAATTTACTTTTCGATTTGGCAAATTGAATTATTAAAATGTGTTGTAAAACATATGATCCGGGAAATGGAGTATGAGTTCTACAATAGAGTAAGGATCACATTTGATTCCATGAAGGAGAACATCATTTATAGAATTAAGTTCAAATAAATAGGGAAATATTATTTGTTGGCTGTAGAATTGGAGAACCTTTAGAGTGACATATAAAAATTTTCAATTCAGTCTTAGTGTTTAAAAATTGAATAGCCTCCTAGCCTAGCCACGGATTTAAGGACTAAGCACTGAGATTAGCCAATGCTTTTCAATGTAGTGTATCATGGTGGAGAATTAAAATTGCTCCTATTTGGCACAATACATATTATGAACATTTATCTCATCTCATTTTACCATAACCTCATTGTAGTGGGAAGGATGCTTTTTTACATAACAATCTCTGTTACATAAACATAGTTAATAGATTAGTATTTACTGTTTAAATATTGCATATTTGATTTGATAATAGTTTAGAAAATATTTTTGATTACATCTCAACAATTGAAATTAGTGACAGTGATTTCAATTGACTTTTTGTGAATTTCCTAGAAAATTTGTCATTTCCAATTTAAACCTTCTCCGTAGGAATGATAATTGGGGCTTAAATAGAAAGTCCATTATTACTTGATAAGAATACATATACTTGAGTAGAATTCAAATATTAATTGATTATATTTAAATAAATTTTACACAATCTATTGTAACAAAAAGTCGGATCAAGTATTTAGCGTCGTTGCATGGGGAAGGTAACGGTTGAATTAAATAGTTTTGATAAATTAGGAAATTTAGCGATAATATATATACCATAAAAAATAATATATATACCATAAAAAAAAAAAAATTATTATTTGGAAAAAAAATAAAAAACAAATTAATAATTAAAAATCCAAAAAGAAATATTTTTATTAAAGTATTTTACTTTACTTGCTTTATTTGTTTATGCGAAATATTGGATCTGAAGGTTTAGTTCCTTGCGAATTCAGAATTAGAACATACTATTAGAAAATTTTTAAAACAACAAAGAGAAATTAAAAATTTACAAGAAATGGCGAATAACTTAGATATTTCAATAAATGAAAATCGAGAAAGACCTTTAAGAGATTATGCGAATCCGACTACAGATGAACTTCACTTGACTATTCAAAATCCTGATGTTCCTGCTAATTCATTTGAGTTTAAAACTGCTATTATCTAAATAGTACAAAATAATCAATTTGAAGGATCACCTACTGAAGATCTTAACTTACATCTTGTTAGTTTTCCTGAAATTTGTGCTACATTTAAATATAACGGAGTGTCTAATGATGTTGTTAGGCTTAAAATTTTTCTTTTTTCATTAAGGGATAAAGCCAAGGCTTGGTTAAATTTGTTAGCACCTGGATTTATTGAAACTTAAAGAGAATTATCACAAAAATTCTTGGCTAAATATTTTCCCCCCTCGAAAACCGCTAAGCTTAGAAACAATATTACATCTTTTTATTAGTTTGATGGGGAATCAATATATGAAGTCTGAGAAAGATTTAAGGATCTCCTTAGAAAATGTCTACACTATGCTTTACCAGATTGGTTAATAATTTAAACTTTTTACAATGGATTATTGATCACTGAGATCTATTGTAGATGCTACTGCGGGTGGTTCAGTAATGTCAAAATTTTTTGATGAAACATATTCTTTAATTGAAGAAATGGCTACTAATAATTTTCAATAGCCCTCTGAAAGGGTAAATCCTAAGAGAGTAGCTAGTATTCATGATTCTGATGCAATGTCTATTTTGGCATTTCAAATTGCTGCTATTTCTAAAATGATTTATCAAATGGGAATTAATTATTCTCAAGTACCCCCAGTATTAGAGGAGAATTCACTAAGACATATGATTGATACTTAATCATCTTTTCAAACTTTAAATGCTATATATAATCAAAATAACAATCCCTATTCTAAATATTTTAACCCTGATTGGAAAAATCACCCTAATTTTAGTTGGAATAATTTTAATAATTCGGTGAATCCAAACAGAAATCTGAACAATCAAGGAAATCCTCATTTTTAACCTTATTATCCTCCAAGATTTAACTCCAACCCTAACCCACTATGTAAGGAAAAGAAGTTGATGATGGAAGAAGTAATGTTGAATATGAGAAATCAAATATAGAATCAAGAGGCTGCTATTAGAAATATTCAAAATCATTTTGGACATATTGCTACTGCACTTAATAATAGACCTTCTGGAATTCTTCCAAGCACTGTGGAAGTTAATCCAAAAGATCAAAATAAAGAGCAAATTAAAGCTATTCAATTACAAAGTTAAACAGAAGTTGAAATAAGGATTCAAAGAGAAACTGAAGTTGATGAAGAAAATGAAGAAATGGAAAATGATCAACAGGAAAATGAAAAAACACAGAGGCCTGTAGAAAAATCGTTACCTCCGTTTCCTCAAAGATTGAGACAAAAGAATAAAGATAAAATATTTAATATTTTTTTGGAAATCCTTAAGAAGTTAACGATAAATATTCCTTTTGTTGAAACTTTGGAACAAATGCCAAGTTATTCTAAATTTTTGAAGGATGTATTAAACAAGAAAAAGAAGTTTACAGATCATGAGACCATTGCTCTTAGTGAAGCTGTAGTGCTATTATTCAGAAAAAGCTTCCAGAAAAATTAAAAGACTCTGGTAGTTTTACTATACCTTGTGCAAATGGAGAAAAGTTTTACGGAAAAGATTTACGGAAAAGATTTATGTGATTTTATGTGTTTTTGGAGCGAGTATCAATCTTATGTCATTATCAATTTTTAAAAGTTTAAATTTGGGAGAAATTTTCCCTACTACTGTAACTCTTCAGTTAACTGATCGATCAATAACTTATCCAAAACGAGTTATAGAAGATGTGCTAGTAAAAGTGGATAAATTTATTTTCCCTGTAGACTTTATAGTATTGGACATGGAGGAAGATAAAGAGATACCCGTTATTTTAGGGATACCATCTCTCGCAATAGGGAGAGTTGTACTAGATGTGCAAAAAGGAGAATTAATGATGAGAGCTAATGATTAAGAAGTGAAAGTTAATATAATAAAAGCTATGAAATATTTTACAATAGAAAAAGATAACGAATGTTCCAGGATGGAAATTGCCGATTATCTAAGTAATGAGTGGTTTAAAAATAAATTTAAAGATAAATTATAGCAAGAAGAAATTTTTTATACTGAAAATGAAGTAAAAGAAGAAGATTTAGATTATATTCAGGGCAAATTTGAAGCATTAGACTTGCTGGAAAATGATAGTAAAATCTTATTTCTTCAAGTATTAAACCACCTGAACTTGAATTGAAGATATTACTTGCCCATTTAAGATATGTATTTTTAGGAGAGTCATCTACATTGCTTGTTATTATATCTTTTGAGTTAACTGAAATTCAGGAACAAAACTTGATAGAGATGTTGAAAAACTATAAAAAGGCCTTTGGATGGACTTTAGCATATATTAAAGGAGTTAGTCCTTCAATTTGTATGCACAGAATTTTATTGGATGAACAGTATGAAACTAAAGCGAAGAGAAGATTAAACCCAATCATGAAAGAAGTTGTTAAACAAGAGATTTTAAAGTGGTTAGATGCTGAAATTATATATCCTATTCCATATAGTACTTGGGTAAGCCCAATTCACCGTGTTCCGAAGAAAGGAAGAGTGAGTGTTGAAGAAAATGAGAAAAATGAATTAATACCAAAAAGATAAGTAACTGGTTGGCAAATTTGTATTGACTATAGAAAACTAAATATGGCCACCAGAAAAGATCACTTTCCTTTGCCCTTTCTTGATCAAATGTTGGATAGATTGGCTAGGAACAAATAATATTTCTTTTTAGATGGATATACCAGATATCACCAAATTCCAATTGCTCCAGAGGATCAAGAGAAAATAATGTTTACAAGCTTATATGGAACATTTGCTTTTCGTAGAATGCCTTTTGGACTATGCAATGCACCTGCAACATTTCAAAGATGCATGATGCAATTTTTAGCAATTTTATAGAGCATGGAATGGAAGTGTTTTTGGATGATTTTTCTATATTTGGGTCTTCGTTTGAGTTATGTCTTAATAATATAGAAAAAGTTCTGAAGATGTGTAAGAAAATCAACCTAGTCTTAAATTAGAAAAAATGTCAATTTATGGTTGCAGGAGGTATTGTTCTTGGGCATAAAATTTCTGAAAAAGGCATGGAAGTAGATTCAAAAAAAATCCAAGTTATAGAAAATTTACCACCTCCTCATAATGTTAAAGGGTTGAGAAGTTTTCTAGGACATGCTGATTTTTACAGGCGCTACATAAAAAAATTTTAAAAAATAACTAAACCGCTAAGCCAACTTTGAGAAAAAGATACAAAATTTGATTTTAATGAGGAATGCATAACATCATTTGAATTATTAAAGAAAAAAATTAATCACTGCACCTGTAATAGTACCACCTGACTGGGAGAAATCATTTGAAATAATGTGTAATGCCAGTGATTATGCTATCGGGGCTGTATTAGGACAAAGGCACGACAAAGTTTTTAAAGTTATATATTATGCTAGATAATGCTCAAATTAATTATACTACTATTGAAGGAGACTTATTAGCTATTTTTCATGCCTTTGATAAATTTAGATCTTATTTAATTGGAACTAAATGTATAGTGCATACAGGTCATTATGATATTAAATACTTGATGCAAAAGAAGGATGCTAAACAAAGATTAGTTAGATGGATACTTCTATTGTAAGAGTTTGATTTTACCGTGGTCGATAGAAAGGTAAATGATAATCAAATAGCTGATCATTTGTCTATAATAAAAATTAAAATACTAACTAATTTTGTAAATGAAAGTTTAGAAAATTTTCTTGATGAACATTTATAAAGTATTGATGAAATGGATGTTCCATGGTATGTTGATATAACAAACTATATTGTAAGTGACATTCTACCACCTGATATCAAGAATCCACAATTAAATAAATTTATCTATGATTTGAAAGACTATTTTTTGGAGGACCCATATTTATATAAACAATGTAAAGATTTAATTATTAGAAGATGTGTGCCTTGTGAATAAACTCAACAGATAATTGAAAGATGTCATGATTCTGAATTTGGAGGACATTTTGTAATAAATAGAACTAGATAAAAAATTTTGCAAGCTGGATTTTATTGTCTACTATTTTTAGAGATGTTAATGAATATATTAAAACATGCGATAAATGTCAACGAGTAGGAAATATTTCCAGAAGAGACGAAATGCCTCTAAATTACACATTAGAAGTTGAAATTTTTGATGTGTGGGGATTAGACATTATGAGACCATTTATGCCTTCATTTGGACATTTATATATATTACTTGCTGTTGATTATATGTCTAAGTAGATTGAAGCTATTGTTGTGCATAAATGTGATGCTTGGAGTATTTCAAAATTTTTAATTAAAAATATTTTTATAAGATATGGAATACCGAGAGTAAATATTACTGATGAAGGATCTCATTTTAGGAATAAGAGAATCAATAAATTGATTAAATGTATTGATTCTCTACTGCTTATCATCCTCAAAATAGTGATCTAGCAGAAATATCGAATCGTGAAATTAAATGCATTTTAGAAAAAGCTATAAATCCTTATAAATTTGATTTGTCTGCTAGACTAGATACTGCATTATGGGCATATAAAACTATTTATAAAACTCCTATAGGAATGTCCCCATATAGATTGATTCTTAGAAAAATATGTCATTTACCAGTAGAATTGGAACATAAAGCATTTTGGGCTATTAAAGAATTTAACTTTAATCTAAAGGTTGCTGGTGAGAAATGGTTTTTGCAACTCAATGAACTTGAGGAAATTAGAAATGAAGCATATGATAATGTAAAAATTTATAACAAAAAAATGAAAATATGGCATGATTGGAAGATTGTTAAGAAGAAATTTGAATCTGGACAAGAAGTTCTACTATATAATACAAGATTAAGATTAATTCCAGAAAAACTAAAATCCAAATGGTTAGGACCATTTAAAGTGCTTAAACTCTGTCATTTTGGAACTATTGTTATTAAAGATCCTAACACTGGAAAGATATTTAAAGTTAATGGGCATCATTTGAAATATTATTATGAAGGGCACATACCTCAAATTAAATAAGTTTTTCTGTTAAGTCAACCCCACTAAACAAATGGTATGTCGGGCTGACGACGTTAAACCAAGCTTTTTGTGGGAGGCAACCCATACATATATCATATATTGCTATGTTACATATATTGCTATGTATTACTATTTAGTTTGTTAAGTGACTTATATATTAGTAGGTAATAATCCCACACATTTAAATTTATTATAAATTAAGTCAAATATTGGTATTGGAGGAAAAATTAGAATCAAATTGAATAAAAAATTGAAAATCACAATTTTGGCCACTGGCGCCAACGGTGGCAGAATGGGCACCGACGACGCCCTGGATAATGGACATCAGCGTTGACAGCGCCAATTGGAAGCGCCGACGACGTTGAGTGTGGTTGGATGGTTTTAGATGACTTTTGGCGGATTTTGGCGCGATTTCACTTCAAAATAACCACCGGGACGAGTTTAAAAAGGCCTAGAAACATCCTTGAACGCCTAGTAACTTCCTATTTTTGGATTCCATGGCTTCCAATTTCAGAAATACTTTGAGGTATGGAGTTTTCAACAAAAGAAAGTTTATTATTTTTTACGCGTAGAAATTATACGATAAAGTTATTACGAAGAGGATATTGATCAAGGAAAGAGGATTTATTAATCATGGAGTGATCAATCCTTCTGGTTTGATTGATAAAATCATTCTGCAAAGGCGTTGGAAAGTTCTGTGTTACACTACATCTGTTATTTCCATACCTGTGGTGAAAGATTTTTATGCAAACTTACATGGAATTACTCAAGGTGTTGTCTTTGTATGAGGTAAGGCTGTACCATTTACTCCTGCAAGGATTAATTAATTGTATATGATAGACAACATTCAAATCTATCATTATACAAATTTCATTCTTACACGAGATTTGATGCAAGATTTGTATAATCTTCTGACGGATGAAAGTGATATGTGGGAGATACGAGATGAAGGATATGTTAGTTTTTCCACTTCATTACTTAATCCAATTTTGAAGCAATAACATTTCCTTATTGCTGCAAAATTACTCCCTACTATGAAAATTAGTAGAGTTACCAAAGAATGTGTTATTTTAAATTACTGCATTCAAATGGAAAAACCCATTGATATAGGGTCTATCATATTTAAATCTATTATGGGTATCCTTACTAATGGACCAATTTATGGACTTGGGCATCCATCTACCATCTTTTTGATTTGTAGTCAAGCCCAAGTTTGGAAAAGAAATTGAAGAAAATTGAAAGGGAACTTCAGAGTATTATGAATGCAGTAGGAGATCTTAAATACCTTTTTGTTCACTTAGATTGGACAATGAAAGAAAATTTTGATCACACTGGAACTTTTGAAGCAGGATTAGTTTAGATGTTTAAAGAAAATGGGTGGATCAAAGAAAATTGGACAGATCAATTCCTGTACCGATCCTTCTATAAATTATATGTTCATTACAAATCTATGGGAGATATCAGAGCAGGAGAAAGCACTGAAGAAGAGGAGTAATAAATGAAGACTTTAAATTCTCTATCTATTTTAAAACATTATATATATTTAGTGTAATTGTGTGGATTTAATTTGGTTTGGTTTGGTTTGTATGTTTGTTTGTTTGTTTATTTTTTGCTTTAGAATTCTGAACTTTGATTGTGTGTATAATTTTGTGACGGCGTTTAGTGTTGTGGTTTAATTTTGACGCTGATTTATAATTAGTTTGTTTAATATGTGTGATTGTGTAATTAAAAATTTGTGTTTGTGTGTAATTAAAAAATTGTGTTTGTAAAAAGTGTACTTCATATATAAAAGTTAGTTTGTTGTTATTTGAGAAAATTCTTGTTGGTGACATATTTTGTTTTGTGAATTATTGTTAGATTAAAAATTATGTTTAAAATACTAAAAATTTTAGAGTAAGTCGATATGAAATTGAAATTTAAAAAAAAAATCTATCAAAATATGAAATTTTCGGGCCTTCAGCTCCGATGGCGCCCTCGACCCGACAACAGATTTTAACCCTTAAAAATTTGTAATTTTTACTGTGGCCAACATTTTAACGCTTAAGTCATCTTCAACCTTCGGTTTGGGTGGCTAGAGCTTGATTGATGTCGGATTTGAGGTGATTTAGAGGCTAAAAGACTTCGAATTTCATCTTATATAGGTAAGAGCTACACTTTAAACCAAAAATTTTTTATTTTCACCAAGGATTTATCTCACATTGCATGGATCCAAAAATATGAAAATTTTTTTAAGAAATTTTTGAGAAAATCCTTTTATGATGAACTCTTTTATAGTGATTTGAAGTTTAAAATGTTTTACATTTTGATATTTAAAATTTTAGAATTTATTCAAATTTTTCAAAATTTACTAGATTTCTGTGGCACTAAGGAAAGTAGATTATGACGAGCAGAGATTTATTAGGTTTAGAGCCAGTGCTTGATTTTATAGAATTTCTAAAAGTAAGAAAGTAATTCAGGACTGAGGTTTTAAAAATCCAGGAGGAGAAGTTGAACGTTTGATTATTGCTCGATAATGGGAAAACTTCTGCTATTTTACTGCCATGTGATAGCTGGGATTGTAATGGAATTTTATGCCAACCTTCCTAAAGCTTCTGATGATTATGTATTTGTTCGTGGAAAAAGGGTAGAATTTACTCCAAAGAAAATAAATGAGTTTTATTCTGTAGAAGATGTGTATAGATGCTAGTATCATTTTTATTTGGTTATAAATCTGGCTTTAGATGATGTTATTTATATTTCTGACTAGTGAGAGAAAGGTTTGGAAAATAAAAAATGAAGTTAAAGTTAACTTTCCCCATACTAGTTTAAATGTTTTATCTAAAGCCTGGCATCATTCTATTTCTGGAAGAATGATTCCGACGAACCATCATAGTGAGGTGACCAAAGATAGGGCCATCCTGAACTACTGTGTTCAGTAAGTTATGGACATAAATGTGAGCTATATTATTTATATGAAAACTCAATCTGATGTTCTGGGAGAGACTTCTGGTGGATTGGCACAAATTGCTCTTATTTACACACTTTGTGAGCTTGCAGGAGTTGATTTTAGACCTGATGAGGAGAGGATTGTGCCTGAAAGACCTATCGGGGCTACAAACAACAAGACATATGAATCTCATGTTGACTCGAGGTCTGACAGTAAGGCTAGAGATATTCCTTCTACTTCTAGGGATATTCCTTCTACCTCTAATGGACCTACTTCTAGTCTACTTCTAGTGACCCCAAACAAAGAACTTTTGGATCAGATGATGATACAACAGGGAGACATTTTGAGGATGGATTATAAGATGCATAATATGGAAGCCAGAAATGCTCACACTGATGATTTGATTTGACAAAAATTTTAGTATGATGTTGCTTATGATGATGCTTTAGTTAGATACCAAAGTGGAGAACTTTCAGTTCAATTCCTTATTCACCCTGTGTTTACTCCATATGAACAGCAGAAGTTGGATGTAGATGAAGAAGAAGATGATATTGACTAGTGATCTTTTTGTTTGTTTGTTTGTGTTTGTACTGTGTGATTGTATTATTTGTGTTGTGATGGTGTTGTGATGTTGTTGTTGTTTAGACTTTGTTTGTTATGTTATGTGAAACTGTAATGTGGAAGACTGTTTTTATTTTTAGAATTTAGTTTAATTCTATTGTTATTTTTAGCACATTGTTCTATTTTGTGATTAGCTCTTTCTCAGCAAATTTTATATGTATTATGTGCAATTTAGTGTTTTTAGCCTTCTAGTTTTCATTTTAGTACCTGCAGTATTTTCAAAATTTATGTTCAAAAATCAGAATCTTTAACAGGTATAAATTTTTTTTTATGTATTTAATGGTTTCTTTTACCCTTCATTTTTAAAGCTCTTCATGTAAAAATCTTTTAAAAATTTAAGTTTGGGGGGGGGGGGAAGAAAAATCGGGGGGGAAGAAGAAAAATCATTTTTAGAAAGAGAGAAAGAACTTAATTTTATTTGTCCTCACATAATTATATTTTAAAAATTTTAAATTTAATATGACCTTTGGTATCAAAGGTTATCTTTGGATAACTATATTTATGTTTCTAAATATATTAAAAATTTAAGTAAAAAAGTTCAATAATAAAGGTTAATTCTAGGGGCTAAGATATTTGGTAAAAGAGAATAAGACTATGTTTTTCTATTTTTAGTAAAGGAAATTTGTATTTTTGAAGTATTAAAAATATTAAAAGATTCATGTAAAAAGAAATGAATTAAACTTTATGAAATCTGTAAGTTAATATAAATTGGTTAAGTGAAGAAATGTAAAAAGTTTTTAACTTTAAGAAGAAGATAGTAAAGTTCGAAATCATTAAAGGCTATCCAGATATAGAAATCCTGACATATAAAAAAAAAAGAGAAGAGAAGAAAGAGTGAAAAGAAAAAGGGGATTAAAAATGATCCTGAAAAGAAAAGGAAAAAAAAGAAAAAAACTATATATATATGAAGAGAAGCTTGAGGAGATGCCTAATTAAAAATTAGGTTCACTTGAATCAACTTAAGGATAAAGACTTGAACACATTTTCTAAACTTTTTATTAGAATCTTAACTTAATTATCAATAAAGTATTACGAAGTTGTTTTTCATATGAATTTGATAAGTGACTTTAGTATAACAAATTGCAATTTTACTTGAAAGAAATAGAGGATCAGAAACCTTAGACTTAATTATTGAATATCCTTACACCTTTAGTATTAATGGAAGTTGTTTTAAATTTTTCTTAGGTTATACTATTAAATTAGGAATACTAAAATATGGAAGTCTAAAAGTTAAGGTCTTTATCATAAGTCATATATTTTTTATGTAGTAAAGGAGTTACTTGAGGACAAGTAACATGTAAGTTTGGGGGATTTTGATACACAAAAAATATATGCTTTTTTAGACCCATATTTTATACCTATTTTTGATGATATTGCACTTTAATGGAAGGTATTTTGATGTTTTCTTATAGGTTGTTGATTTTTAGGGCTTAAAGCAAAAAGAAAGCAAAAAGGATGAAATTGTAGTCAAATTGACGTTTTTAAAGAAATGTTCAGCGCCGACAGCACTAAGGGCAGCACCGACGGCATGGAACAAATTAACGTGGAGATTTTTTACTCAGTACTGAGGGTGCCAGACCAGCACCAAAGCCGGTGCAGACCCCGTTTTTAGAAGGTTCAATGTATTTGGAGGATTTTTTGAAGAGTTTTTGGAGGCACCTCTTGGAGAACCGACTGAGCTCTATTTTGGGCCGAATTTCATTAGAAAAAGCATGGGCCGAATTTCAACAAAAAAGTGCTCCTGTACATTTTTCACTTTTCTACTTTCATTTTTTGCACTATATCATTCCATTCCACTTCCATATTGGAGTTAATTAATGATTTGGTTTTCATAGTTTAGAGTTTTTATGGTGAGATTTAGTGTGAAACTTTCTGTACGAGTGTTGGAGAAGGAGAAAAGTGAGAGATCTTCTTCCTGCATTTCTAAGGAAAGGCTTCTAAGGAGAAGGAGAAAAGTGAGAGATCTTCTTCCTGCATTTCTAAGGAAAGGCTACAAAGGATTTGCTTTGAGAAAGAGTTTTCAGATAAGTATGTTTGTTTATCAGAGTTGTATGAACTTTCTTTTTTACATGAAATTTGTGTTTTGTTATTTCTTTCTCATGAAGTCTGAGTAGTTCCCTTTATCTTTCTCACTACTCTGAGATATGATGAAAGGAAGAGATAATATGAATGTGCCAATATTAAATTGTAAATTAAATTGTGATGATTTTTTAACTCTAAACTTAATTTACTTTTTGATCTGGTCAATTAAATTGTTAAAATGTGTTGTGAAACATACGATCCGAGAAATAGAGTATGAGTTCTACAACAGAGTAAGGATCACATTTGATTCCATGAAGTATAACATCGTTTTTGGAATTAACTGCAAATAAATAGAGAAATATTCTTTGTTGGGTGTAGAATTGGAGAACCTTTAGGGTGACAGTCTAAAATAGTCAATTCAGTCTTAGTGTTTAAAAATTGATGCGAGAGCTAGCCTTCAGGTGAAGGGAAGTGGGAGCTCTGGAGTGGGATTCAGTATTCTCCTAGCCTAGCCACTAATTTAGGGACTAAACACTGAGATTAGCCAATGATTTTTTATGCACTATATCAAGGTAGAGAATTAAAATTGCTCTTATTTGGCACAATACATATTATGAACATTTATCTCATCTCATTTTACCATAGCCTCGTTGTAGTGGGAAGGATGTTTTTTCACATAAGAATCTTCGTTACATAAACATAGTTAATAGATTAGTATTTACTATTTTAAATTTACATATTTGATTTGATAATAGTTTAGAAATTTAATTTTAATTACATCTCAACAATTGAAATTAATGACAGTGATCTTAATTGACTTTCTGTGAATTTTCTAGCAAATTTTTCATTTCTAATTTAAAACTTCCCTGTAGGATCGATATTTGGGGCTTAAATCGAAAGTCCATTATTACTTGATAATGATATGTATAGTTGCGTAGAATCCAGATTTTAATTGATTATATATAATTAAATTTTACACAATCTATTGCAACAAAAAGTCGGATCAAGAACCTACTACAAACCATATTTTATTGTGGAAATGAGGGAAGAGTCACCACTTTTCAATTCCTATGGCTTCCCACTCTAGAAACTCTGCTAGATTTGGAATTTTCAAACTCAGAAAATTCATCAGCTTTGATGCATAGAAATTACATGATCGAGTTCTAGTGAAGAAAAGGCGAAGAAAAGAAAAGGCTTATCAAAGAAAGGGGAATTGTGAATCGAGGATTCAACACACCGAATGCTCGAGTAGAAGAGACTATTGCGTAGAGGCATTGGAAAGTACTTTGCCACACTACTGTCACAGTTCTTGTTCCCGTAGTAAAATTTTCAATAGTAAGAGAATTTTATACAAATCTTCATGGGATCAACTAAGGAATGATTTACGTGCGTGGTAGGTTTGTGCAATTCACTCCTTCAAGAATAAATGAGATGTTTATGATTGAAAATATTGAAAATGTGCCTATTTGCCATTGTGCGAACTTTACCCCTACAAGAGAGAATATGAATGAGCTCTATCAGTATCTTGCAAATGAAAATGTGAACTGGGAGGCCAGAGATGATGGAAATGTAAGTTTTCCTTCATAATTTTTAAATTCAGTTTCAAAAGCCTAGCACTTCTTTATTTCATCAAAATTACGTTTTTGCCTGCCATGAAAATTAGTAAGGTCACTAAGGAGAGTGTCATTCTGAACTACTGTATTAAAACCGAAAAAACCTATTGATGTTGGAGCTATTATTGTTAAATCAGTTTTGAGTTTGATTGTGAATGGATTTGCCACTGGACTGGGACATCCATCCTCTTTTTTCCTATTTTGCAGTCAATCACATGTACCTTATGAAAGTTTGGAAAAATTGCTACTTTTTTGGAAGCTGATGTATCTTTAAGTCTACTGCAACTGTATTGGAATGGGAGATGAAAATGATATGAATGTATTGATGGATCTAGGATCTCAGAATTCATCACCTGTTCAGCCTTACTATAACTCAAGTGCACTTTCAAAGAGGATAAAGAAAATAGAGAAAGTGGTGCAGAATCTCAAACACGTGATTGAGAATATTACTGAAATGCTGGATCATCTGGATTGAAGACTGAAGGAACATTTTGAACATACAAGACGTATTGATAATGCATTGGTATGCATGTTCAGGAAAAATGCTTGTATTGAGGAGGACAATTCGATTGGTGAATTTCTATTTTAACCCTTCTATAATCTGTATGTGCACTATCAATCTATAGGAGATGTCCAGAAGGACGATAGTGAAGATAATGTTTGATTTTAATTTATGCATAAAATGTTTTGTGTAGTACTCTTTTTTTAAGTTGTTAAGTTGGATTGCATTTCCTTTCTAATGAACACTATTTATGTTTATGTTTTGAATTTTGATGCTCAGATTTCAGTGTTAGGATGTTGGTTTGCTTTAGAACACTGAATTTGATGTTTGTTGGCTTGAAAAATTTTAGTTCATAATAGCATGGATTTTATATATAAATGTGAGTTTTGTGTTGTTTTTGAAAGTTATATGTTAGTGTGATGTTTATATAAGCTTAGAAAGGTTTATTTAACTCAAATAGAGCTTGACCTATAGTGGCAACGAGTGGATTTCCATAGAAACTGAAATCTGGAAAATTTAAGCTCTGACGCATGATGCGCCAATTTTTAGAGCGCTGGAGCATGATGCGCCAACTTACAGAGCCTTCGCCAACTTACAGAGCCTTGGCGCATGATGTGCCAAACATCTGAACGCACTACATTGCATAGAAAACCACAAACTCGCACGGACAAACTCCATTTTTGATATTTGATTCATCTTCTACCTTACGACCTTAGTCTAGGGCATCACATTATGGGAAAAAGAGAAGGATTCAGAGGCTTAAATCTTTAGATATCGTCTTCTCTTGGTAAAAGCTTCACTTTAATTTAAAAAATTTTTATTTTCACAATGAATTTTGGGAGATCCAAAAATTAGGATTATTGATGAAAATGCTAAAATAAAACTCATGTAGAAAAGTTTCTTACCAAATAACCTTGCTTGAGGAGTTAGATTTTTTATTTAATAATTTATTTAAACTATATTTAGATTTTCAAAGAATTTTCAAATGGTTCCCTGAGTTAAGAGAGGAAGGTCATCTGAGGACTTTGATGCATGAAAATTTTTTTTTTCAAAGCCCAACAATGTTATAACACTCATTTTTTTTTTTCAAAGCCCAACAATGTTATAACACTCAAATGGAGACTAAAAGAATGATCCAAGAGCGAACGTTTACAAACCTGGGTGGCGAGGTCGAGAGACTGATTCTTGCTAGGAATTGAGAAAGATTATGCTACTTCACTGCTACAAGAATTGTCCCGATGGTTCGGAAGTTTTATGCAAACTTGAGATTCACTGTTGATGATCACATCTTGGTGAGAGGTAAGTAGGTTGAATTTACTGCTGAACGGATCAATACTTTTTATGGTTTGAGGGGTGTATTTTCTAATGAATGCGCTACGTTTTTTATGTCTGATTCATCATTAGAAGAAGTGATTGCATTTTCGATTAATGGAAGAGGGGAATGGAATATTAAAAATATCAAGATAGTTAACTTCCCTACTTCCATGATAACTATTCAGTCAATAATATGGCACCACTTCATTTCTCTCAGACGATTGCCAACAATTATTTTAGCTGATGTTATAAAAGACAGAGCTATACTAAACTATTGCATTCAAAACATGAAGGAAATAGATGTTGCTGAACTTATAGTTTAGCATGCTCGGAGTATAGCTGGTAGTTCTACAGTTGGAGGATTTGTTTGCCCTAGCTTAATTTTCACTCTGTGTGAACAATCAGGAGTAGAATCCCATAGAAATGAAGAAAGATTACATCCATAAAATTTGTTTGGGAGGCATATAATTCAAAGAGTAGAATCATTTGTTAAGTCTTGAAGTGGAAGAAGGGATAGGCCCACTACATCTGCTGCAAGGGCATCTACTTCTTGATCTACATCGCTTGAAGGTATTATGGATCAACTCATGATTCAACAAATAGATTTAGTTAATATTCAAAATTAGTTGTGAGAGATAGGAGCAAGGAATGCAAATAATGATGAATATCAGTAGAGGAGAGATCAAGATGATATTGAGTTTATAAAAGCCATAGTAAGGCATCTTAGGGGAGAACCCATTGTGGACTTTCCTGCTTGCCCCAGTTTCACTCCCTATACTACCATTCATGATGAAGAAGAAGAAGAAAAAGAAGAAGAAAAAGTAGAAGAAGAATCAAATGATGAAGAGGAAGGAGATAAGGATTGATATTTTATGAGTCTTGTTTAGTTTCTTTTTTATGTTTGATTGTTGTTGTTGTTTGTTTTGTGATGTACTCCCATTTGAAAACTATCGTAGTAAGGACTTTTGTGTTGTGTTGTGAACTAAATTTGTAATAGAAACTGTAGACTTTCACTTTTTCTGCATTATTTGTCAGAAATCCTCTACATGTCAGTTTTTATTTTCATGCATTTACTATTTCAATTCAGCTACTAAATTTTATACCAAAAATATATTTAAAATCACTTAAAAAGTTAAGTTTCGGGGAAAGAAATTTTTTTTTTGAAAAAGAGTAAACTAAATTTTATTTGTCCTTAAGTAACTATATTTTTTAAAATTAATTTAACATGGCCTAGGATATTAAGATTAAATTACTACACTTATGTTTATAAATATTGTGGTAAATTTAGGAAAAGAGTTTTTAATAACGAAGATCAATTCTAAAGTTGATGATATTTAATATGATAGGATAAGACTATGTTTTTCTATTTTTGAAGTGTTAAGAATTTTAGAGTTTCATGTAAAAAGAAAAGAATGAGACTATTTGAAAAATCATAAACTAATATGAATTTATAAAGTGAAGAAGGTATAGAGTTTTAACTTTAAAAAAAGGATAGTGAAGTTCAAAATTATTAAAGGCTATCCAGATATAGTAATCCTCACTTGAAAAAGAAAAAGAAGAAGAAAAGAAATGATTGAAAAGATCCTAAAAAAAAAAAGAGAAAAAAAGAAAAAAAAAAGAAAAGAAAAATAAGTGAAGCAGTCAACTTAAGGAAGGACCTTTATTACATTTTCTAAACTTATATTGAAGTATTAGTAGCATTCCTAGTAAAGTTTTCAAGAAGTTCTTTTTCATATGAATGTCCTAAATATCCTTAATACAACAAATTGCAATTCTTATCAAGAAGAATAGAGATTCAAAAATCTTAAATTTGATCACTAAGTATTCCTAAACTTATAGTTTGAATGTAAGTTATTAATGGGTTTTTCTTAAATTTTTCTATATTATTTCTTAAACTAAAGTATAGAAGTTATAATTTAATCTCTATCCTAAGTCATATGCTTTTATGTAATAAAAGTGTCACTTGAGGACAAGTAACATTTAAGTTTGAGGGATTTTGATACACCAAAATAATGTACATTTTCAGTACTTATTTTTTGTTGAAGGTATATCATTTTTAGTCAGTTGGAGCAAAAATGGCAAAAAGGACTAAATTCGGAGCCAATACAACCAATTTTGGGATTTTGGTGCATCATGCGCCAGATTTTAAATGGTTTTTGTAAAGAATAAATTTTTTTTGATCTAGTCAATTGAAATGATATTTTTTTTTGAAGATATGGTTTTGTAAAGAATAATTTTTTTTCCACGATTTTAAATGATAATATTTTGTGATGATTTGAACTCTGATCTTCATTTATCTTTTGATCTAGTCAATTGAAATGTTAAAACTTGTTGAGAGACATATGCTCTTAAATGAGATATGATTTCTACATATGAGGGAGAAGCAAATTTGATTTCATGGGAGAGTATGTCATCCATTGGATAAGGTGCAAATAAATAGAGTGAAAATAAATAGAAATATACTTTTTTGGATGGAGAATTAAGGATATTAAGGTGACAGATTAAAACCCCAAATTTGGTTGAGTTGATGTGAAACTAACGCAAGATTGTTAGCCCTCAAGGGAGGGAGTAGTGGAAGCTTTGGAGTAGCAGCCGGTATCCTTCCAGCTTAACCACATAATTAGGGACTAAACTCTTGATTACTCAATATTCTTTATAGCACTCGGAAGAGGTTAAAGAATAGAATTGCTCCTATTTGGCACAAAACAGTTTTTATATATATTTTTTCAAATGATTTCAATTTCTTCACAAACCATATACTCATTATAAAGGGAAAGGATGCTTTCTTAAATTTGAAATTTTCATCACAACAAAAACTTTGTTTAATTTTTGCAATTTTACTTTTGAAAGTTTAGTACTTAGTTTAGTTTAATTTCTGTAGTCTTACAATTGCATTTTAATTAGCGTTCACCTGAGTAGTCAATTTTCAAAATTTTAACTTTACTTTTACTACAAATTTTACTTTTGAAAGATTCTTACTACAAATTTTCTACAAACATAACATTCCAAGGTCGTAGTAAGGTTTGCAATTCCTTTTACAAATTTTCTATAAACATGACATTCTACGGTCGGTGCAAGTTTTTCGATTCCTTTTACAAATTTTCTACAAACACAAAATTCAAGGGTCGGTACAAGGATTCCAATTCCTCCACATTTTTCACAATCTATCCACAAATTTTTGACACTCACGACATTCAGGGTCAGTGCAAGGATTTCAATTCCTTTTGTAAACATGACATTCATGGGGTGGTGTAAGAATTTTAATTCCTCCACATATTTCCACAATATATCCAAAACTTTCCCTCACTAATGACATTTCAGGGTATGTGCAAGGATTGTGATTTCTTACAATTGCAACATTCCACGGTGGATGCAAGGATTCTGATTCCTTTGATCAGTTCCTTAGTTTAATGTGAGTCTCCGTGCTTTCCTTCTTAATATAATTCCTACATCTAAAATATTCCACTACATTAAATCATTTGGTCACAACTATCTAATCCACAGAAAGAAGTCTTAATAGCTATTATCTTAAAAATTTATAAAAATATATCACATAAGAAACAATGAAAAAAAAAACTCCAAAACACAAGCTCCAAATTACACTTAGCTTTCTTTCGGTACCTTTTGAAATCCTCAATGTGTGTTCTAAAATTTTCAAAATCAAATTCAATCTTTGATCCAGTATGAGCTAAAGTTTATTTTTTCTTATACATATTTTCAAGTTTGATTGTTTGTGTTAGTCAACACCAATACTCACGATTTGCTTGTTTTGCACACCCCACTTAGAAGATCAAACCACCTCCTGGCTCTTTTGTCAAGTCTCACATGAGTGGTCTCAAACCCTCAGCAGTTGGTTGAGTTGGTTTAGACCAATGTGTGGAGACTAAAAATCAAGTTCCCATAGGATCACAAGGCCTTAGGGAAGCCCATTATAACTTGGACACTCACCTCACAATACATACATATTAACATAAGACATTATACTTCACCTCATGGTGGATTCAATAGATTCACCAAGCTTAAGCCCTAAATTTTTTCATGATGGATTAAAGGCCTCATGAAGTTCACCATTATTAATTTTAACACCATCAAACTCAAATTCAAAGTCCATCATCCAAGCTCAAAGTCAATTCCGCAGAACCTATTTCTGAATCTCAACAACCAAGCCTAACATTCAAATTTATTTTAAACAAGAAAACTAACTAGAAAAAAAATTAACCTCCTCATCATCAATTTAATCATGCCTAAGGTCCAAAAACTTCATGATTAATCAAAAAAAGTAAAAAACATGAAAATATTTTCAAAGCTTGGAACTCCCCCTTCTTCATTGATCCAAACAATGTAAGCCATGCATGAGCCTTAGGAAAGCTTTATGGCATCATCCAAGCCATATGGAAACCAAAGAGTCATGCATAACCCTCACGTGAACCACCATGCCATTAATGACTAAAGGAGGCCCCACTTTCCGCACTTACCAATAAACACTTAACCACTCTCATGACTCACCTAAACCCATGCTTAGCCCTAATCACCATGATTGAGAATTGTCCATGCTAACCATTAGCCCTAGCCACCATGATGAGTGATCCAAGCCCATTAGCATCACCTATACCCATGGTTGACCCAAAAGTAGCTTATTACCCATTTCATTTTAATTCAACCCACTTACCCATGCTTTCACACAATTAGCTTCACCAAGCCACACCACTGACTTCCCTCAGTTAGATCATGACCACCCTAGCTCCATCACCCCATCATTTCTAGTGATGAGCCCAAACCTGAGAGCCACCCAAAGGGGGAAAAGTCAAAATTGAGCTCATCCAAGGTGGCTCATCCTCATTGGACCATTGTCTATGCCTCCTCTCCACGTACGTAAGCAGCCTTTGATCACTGAATTGGAGCCCTACCCCTTCCTTATAGTTGAGCTTATAAATAAAATACCTCTACGACCAAATAGGACAAGTGCAAAAACCTTGGCGAAGCCCTACCAAAATCATTCCAAACAACTCTTACACTTATATGAAGCTCATCCCCGTTAATCCTAATCCTTCAAATCAATCCATAAACCATAATTTTGCAACTGAAGTTTTGAATTTTTTGGCCATCTCACCAAACTCCACAAAAACTTAAAATTGATTATTCTGAAAGCTTCCCCACACTCCGAAAACACTTCTCCAATCAAAACTTCCCTTGTCTGTGGCCTTTGTCATAGGTCTAGACCAAACATAATCCCCTCTTTGGTCAAACTCATACCTAGACCCAACCATAGAGGAAAGTGAAGCTTGGAGGAGGTTCGTAGGACCATGGTGAAGCATCTCAACCATTCTAATTGAGGACTCACCTCTTTCACAGAGGTATAGCTCCAAAATCCCTAATTTTACCCCAATTTGGCCTTTTGTGAAAGAAATGAACAATCCAAGTTTACTTAATCATATAGATATGTTTGTCTTTCTTAAATAAAGATATAAGAACAAACTGCATTTAATTTTGTTACATATCGATAAAGATCTTAACTCTAGAGTGTGAATAGTTCTTAAGTTATAGTCCATTTGAGATGATTACTGGATTTCGTACATTCTTGTTTTTTTTTTTTTTGAAATGAGTCGTACAGATTAGCTTGGACAACGGATCTATGTGATACAAGACAAGACCGTTGGGTGATGGGGCAACCGGGTAGAAAGTGAAGGAAACCTGACATTTGGCCATTCAGAGCTATCCATGTTGAGTTGGCACAGATGTGGTTAAGTAAGAATAAAAAGGTATTTCTTGAATTAGTTAATTACAAAAACTTAAAAAAAAATCATTTCTTAGTGTAGAATAATTCAAAAAAATAAAATAAAAATATCCTTTTGCTTAGTGAAAATAGGAGAATATAATGAATGAAAAATTGAAAACATTTGTTTAATATATAGTTCTTAGATAATTAAATACCCTAAACCTTAGTTTAATATTAATCACCATTGCATGAAACTTTCAAGGCTTTTTCTTTATGTTTTTAGGCATGTTCTCTACTTTTTCTATGGTTAGAGAGCACTTCTAACTGTAAAAGCCCTAGTTTTCCATGGTTATTACCTCTATTTTCTTAAACGACAAAAAAATGAAATATAATTAAAAAAAAATACAAGAAAAATCTTGGAGGGTTAATCAAAGTCCGGGGCACCTAAGAAATATAAAAATGAAACTTAAAATTAAAAATATATTTCTTAAAGTATTTTTCCAGCAAAAATAATTAAATATTATATAAACGTACATATAAATCAAAATGGCACAAAATTTCCTTTGATTAGATATAGTGACCTTAAGATGGCCTCATAAAGTTTTTAAGGAAAGGAAATGTGTTTTGAAAACCAAAATTTATTTTCTTATAATTCTACAAACTATTGGCTTAAATAAATATAAAAAATAAAATATACATGAGAAAATATGTAATGAGGTTGGTGAGTTCAATGAGGTCAGAGGGACTAAAGAAAAATAAAAATTGATTTAAAATTTAAAGAATGTATATTTCTATTTTCTTATTCAAAATTTAATCTAAAATTATAAAATATTATTTATAACTCAAAAAATATGAAAATTTTGTGATTGGTCCTATGACTTTATATAACATCATGAACTTTTACAAAGAACAAAAGACATGTTTTGGGTAATCAAATTAATTATCATTGAAAATACACAATTTTTGGAATTAGTAAATACAAAAAATGTAATTTCCCTTTTGATGTCTTAATTAGTCCATGAAAAAGAGATAAGTGGTGTTTCATTTTCATTTAATTAAATGTAAGACTTATGGGGTATAAACCCTAAGAGCATAATGATAATCTTGAGAATTCTGCACAATAACCCTTTTTTAACTAACTTTTAGGTTAAAAAATGAAATGGGAATAAAATCATGATGATTAATTCACTAGATAATTCAAAATAAAGGATGAATGGGGTAGTAACCTGCTCATGACATTTTTGAAAAAGGGTAAAATTGTAAATATTTGTATTGTTATGTATAAGAAGAAATGAGAATTTAGATGATCCAAGAGTGAGGGGTAGGAGTTAGAAGATCAAAAAATCACTAATTTGAACCCCTAACCAATGTTAAAAAAAAATCAATCCCGTCAAAAAAGATTAAGCACACTTTACAAAAATTTTCAAAAAATACAAGTTTAGCCTTAAGCCTTAAGAACTTGGAAGTGAATTAGTTTAATTTAATTTCATTTAAGGAATAGTTAAAGAAAATATAAGTTATAATGAAACAATTGAATATACTACAAGCTCAAACCCAATTAAGGGGATAAAATGTAAAATTCTCTAATGATTATAAACACAACCTTAAGGGTGTTTAGCTACATAATTCTTAATGTAACATTAAAAATCGACCATTTCCCTAACTCATGGGCTAATGAAGACATCAAAAAGCTTACACTGAGAACAATTTAAAATAAAATAATATAACTCCTAATTCAACATGATTTGATCAACTCAACAATATAGCATGACCAAATGAATTTGAAATAGTTGAAAAGATTCTAAAGTTGTTCAGAGTCACTCTATAAACATCATTACATAATTTTGGATATTTCATTTGACATTTGGATATTAAACTAATTCACTTCCAAAAGAGTTCATTATGATCAATATTACTCTCTTACCTTTTAAATTAGCCTAAAATTTAATTAGGGCACCAAAATCCTATAATTACCATTTTGCCCTTATGGCTCTCTACTTCATAAATAATTAAATTCAACTCAGATGTATTTGAAAATTTCAAAGTACCCAACTCATGGGTTGAATAAAATATGAAAGTTGAAATTATAATTTTCTGAATTTGATTTATATTTTGTAATTATTTTTAATCAAAAATGAAGATTTTCATTATTAATTTGTTTAATTAATCAAAGTAAAGTTTTAATGCTTAGGAAAATTGTTGGAGGTTCACCTAGGTCAAAGGACCACTTGAACAAAATTTCATGATTTTTTTGAGTTATATTTTAATTATTATAATTATTTATTGATTATAATGATTAATTAAGTAGAAAGTATAATTTAGTTTTAAAAATGAGCTTTTAAAACTTTTTTAGCCTCACTGAGTTCAGAAAACTTAGAGAAACAAACTTTTCATTTAGTTTATTTTACTTTATTTATTGTAATTATTTTAATGGAAAATTAAGAAAAATACATATTTAGCAATTAAAAATACATAACTATAGTAGGAAAATTATGAAAAATATTTTAAAAGGTCCCATGTGACTAGGGAACAATTTAGAACATTTTGGTAATTTTTTTGTAATTTGTTTAATTATTTTTAAATTTAAAATTAGCTCAAAATAAATTATTTATTTTAACACCAATTTAAGTTTTCTTAAGTGACCATAATTACAATGAACATTCCAAACAATTTTTTTTAATTTTACTATTTATTTTTTATCTATTGCAATTCCTTTAGTGCAAGAATCCCTTTTTTTTAGAAAAATAAGTTTTGACAAGAAATACATTTCTAATGGGTTTCTAATTTCTCCAAAGTTAGAGAACATCTCTAAACAGAGATCCATATTTTTCAAGTTTATGTCTATTAGTTGCATAAATTAATCATAGTAATTTGCATATTACTTAGAAAAATCTAAGAAAATTTTGGAAGGTTTTCTGTGACCAGAGAACTCTTTTGAAAGTTTTTAATGAGCTAAGTCATTAAGAACGCATTTAACTCTAAAAAATCCTAAAATACAAAGAAAATTATTTTGGGAAATTGAAATATCTAAATGACTTGGTTTTTAATCTCAACTATAATCTGAAGTTCAAAGACCTCCCCATAAATATTTCAAAATATTTGGAGTTCGGTTGATAACTCCAATTGATTTTTTTAAGGTTAAATACCATTTTGACATTAAAAAGATTTTTAATAATTAAAATGCAACTCCAAAAATTATAAAAATTTTATTTAGGAGTTCTCTATAATCAAAGGGATTTTCTAAAAATAAAATTCTAATTAAAATAAAAATTTCATTTTTTAAGCCTATTTTAATATTAATATTTAAATTTCATTTTTTAAGCCTATTTTAATATTTAAACAATTAAAAATTAATTAAAAATCACAAAATTAATAAAATTCATGGAAATATTCTTAATTGTTCCCTAAGTATTTAGGAGCAGTTGGAATATTTTTCTAAATTTTCCAAGGGAAGATATTGAATTTTAAAGTTTAAAAATAATTTTTAAAAGGCTAATAAATGGATTTCCACTTAAATAATTCTAATAATTCAAAAATAAATCTGAAAAATGTGAAATTTGTTTTTCTATGTTCTATGACCTCAAAGAATTTTAATAAAAATCTTAAACTTAATTTTCCACATTTAAAATATTTTATAATTAATTAATACTCCAAAATTTAAAAAAATTCTAGTAATTCAAAAAAAATATGAATAGTCATGAAATTTGGTCCAAGTGGTTCTGTGGTCCAGATCTACCTTCAATAAAAATATCAAGAGATTAGATTTTGGCTTGGTCAAGTTATGGAATTTCCTTTCAAAAATATAATTTTTACATAAAAATAAATATGTAAATTAAATTAAAATTTGAAAAAAACACATTTTCTCCTCTGATGTCTTAAATGACCCATGAGTGAGGTGGGATAAAAATTCCAACTTCATTGGAATTAAATTTGATAAATTATTAAGTGATAGAGCTTTATGGGCAAAAGTGTAATTTTTTATATTTAGCCTTAATTAACATTTAGGCTTAACTCAAGAAAGGGATATGAAAGAAGTAAGGCTTATAGGCCTGTAGTGATCCCAGGTTTTCTGCAAATCCCCTTTAGGGGTTAACACAATGGATGTGTTTCTAAAGTAGTTAGGGAGGTTGACTCCTCTGAAGAAGCTCTTAATTGCCTCCACAACCTCTACCTTGATGATGTACCAAGCTTATTTGTAGAAGTCAGCTGTAAAACAATCAGGGCCAGCTACCTTAGAGCAGTCAATACTGTTCAAGGCTTCCCAAATTTCCTCAATAGAAGGGGGTTCAGTAAGATTAAGCTAAACAGTGTAAATAGATTCTTCAACAAAGTAATCTTCATAGTTAGTATTAAGTTCAGCAGAAGAGTTCAGGAGGGAGCTATAGAACTTAACAGCATCCTTAGCTATAAGTTCATTATCATTCAGCCATCTGCCATCCTTGGAATAAATGGAATGTATGGTATTGCATTTCCTATTGCAACTTATATAGGCATGGTAAAACTTAGTTTTTTTGTCCCCTTCAGTAAAGTTAATAATAGAAGCTTTTTGTTTGAGTATCAGATCCTGAATATCAATGGCTTTATCCAAATTAGTTTGGGCAATCAGCAAATCAATTTCAGTGGCATAGTTATTCTGAACAGTAGCCTCAAGTCTCTCAACCTCTTTTTCAGCAGATAAAACATTGGAAAACACATTTCCAAAAGTTTACCAACCCCACTTCCTTAATGCTTTGCTGGTTTTCTAATGCAAAAGGCTTAGCTTGATAAGAGGGTCTATGTGATCAATTCCCATCTAGTTAGAAGCAACACAGTTATTGAAGAGGGGGTGGGTAGACCACATGTTTAGGTATCTAAAAGAAGGGTGGGGTGAGGTGGTAACTGGGAAGGTTATGGAAATAAGGAGAGGTCTGTGGTCAGAACAAGTAAGGGTTAGGTGGGTAACAAAAGTAAGGAGGTAGTGTTTCTGCCAGTGGTCATTAACTAACATTCTGTCCAGCCTTTCCCATAGAAGACCCCTCTTCCAAGTGAACTTAGGACCCTGTACCCCAAGTCAAACAAACCAGCCTGCTATATTTGATCATTAAAATAGGTCAGTTTAGACAGGTTGGTAGGTCTCCCTCCAGACTTCTCTGTTGTATTAGAGATGCAATTAAAATCTCCCCCCACAATCTAAGGAGAGTTCATGTTTTTTCTAATGAGATGTAAGCCTTCCCATAATTTTTGTCTGTCAGCCTTCAGACTGCCAGCATAAAAAAAAGTAGCATACTCCAAATGTCCTTGTACAAGTGGTGAAAGATGTATGAACTGATGATGATCCATAATAATGCTCCACTGAATTTCTTTCCTACAAAAGAACCAAAATTTGTTATTTTTGTTAGCATAATGAGATAAACTAGGGAATCTTTGGATAATTCTTTGAGAGTTATGTTGAACCAAAGGTTCAAGTATAACAAAGCACCACAAATTGTGTTTTTTATTGAAACAAATCAATCTTTTTAAGGACTGAGGATGGGCAATGCCCCTAATATTCCAACAAAGCTTATTAATCATGGGGGGGACTATTATGGGGGGAAGGCTGAGATCTTGATCTGGTCCTTCCTTTAGAAAGAGGAGGTCCCCCCATTTTCAAAGTTTTTGTGAACCCAATATTACCCTCTCTTAATTTTTGTACTTCAGACTGAACCTTCTTCTTTTTTTTTGGATTTTTGTGTTGGTCATTCCTCTTCCAGCAGTGTTTCATCTCAGCTATATCATTCTTCTAAGGAGCTTCTATTGCAAGAGTAGTTTTTTGGTTGGTCTGCTTGGGTTGAACCACCTCATCTAAGGGGACAGATAGGGGTGTTTGAATATTTATCTGGTTCACCTCCTCCCTGAAAAATGTGGGGGAAGTATTTGGGGGATCTGTGAAGCCGAAAGAAGTAATAGAGCTTTTGGGTGTATCCAGTATGTCTTCCAAATTCCCAGTTGGAGGGGGGTCTACACCAACTGAAACTTCTGGGGGAATAGGCTGGGTATACCTTCCCTGATTTACCACAGTCTTTTTTAGGGGAGGGTGAAGCCTGAAACATATATCCTTCGTGTGACCAAACATCCTAAAGTGGTGATAGTAGTATGGTTTCTGTTCTAATCTCAATATTTACAAGAATCCCTTCTTGTCATTACCAATCCAAATCCTGTTGATTTCAGGGAGAGTAACATCTATCTCAATAAAAATTCTGGCTAGGGCAGGTTTGGCTTTATTGTAAGTAGGAGCATCCACCTTCATAGGTCTCCCTATTGCACTTGCAATATTAAATAAAGCATTGAGATTAAAATAAAGATTAAAGTAGTGGATTGGGGGGTCAGGTAATTTAAACCATAGAGGAACTATTGGAGGTTCCTTACTAGGGTCAAAATCAGGGTCCCATTTCAGGATTTTCATTGTGGTGCCTCCAATTTGAATGGCTTGTTTTGCAAAGAGTCTAGCATAGTCTTCCTCCCCCGAGAGTTGTATAAGTAGGTATCTTCCATCTAGAATTCCAATCTGCCAATCACCATTAAATTTCAAGGAATCAAATTAGTTTCTAACTAAATCCATTTTTGGGTGGCCAAGAAGAAATTTCCCCACCAAGGTAAATTTTACTTGGTCATTTAGATTAATAATTTCTTGAGGTGAGAAGTAAACAATAGGTTCTCCATCCTAAGCACCTAATGGATGAATGCAAGGGATGTTACCCTTTCCTGCTACAATATCATGAAACTTCTGTGGGATGACTAAATGTTCAGGATCATTGAGGGAAGCAGTTGATTTGCCAACCACTCCTGCATAGGTAACCTTTGCCAATTGAACATCTGTTTCCAAATCGATAGGAGTAGCCATACTCCCAAGAAACAAAGACCAAAAGCCACAGAGCTAGAGAACCAAGGAAAAGGTCAAAAGGACCAAAACCGGACAGAACAGGTCTAACCACACAACAAACATCAAACCAGTAGTGCCCAACACCAGGAAAGGGAGGGAAACCACCACAAGAGCAAGAGAAAGCAAAGTGAAACCAGAAAAAACTAATGGAGAAAGAAAAAAGGGCTGAAATTAAAAAAACTCCAATGGAACAGTAAAAACCCACCAACCAGAAAAACACCAATGAAACAGTGAAACCCACCAAATCCTATGAAA
>NW_018224071.1:206830-212561 GCF_001263595.1 Phalaenopsis equestris
CTCACCCCCCCCCCCCCCCCCCCCCCCATGATATATATATATATATATATATATATATATATATATATATATATATATAAACCAATCTCATATTTTTCATTGTTTAAATGGAAGAGCGCCGCACCTTAAGCTATGTGTCCTTCTTAAAAGATGGACACATGTCTTGATGGTGAATGTTAATCAAATAAACTAGGAAATATATGAAATTTGTTTGGCCCACAAAACCATTTTATTATAAGCCCACAAGTTGCCCTATTTAATATGAAGTATTAAATAAGGTTTATATTAAGCTGGGTTCTTGAAAGTTTTTTATAAAGGAAAACCCTTATAGTTAATTACATCTTAGATAATCGAAGTAACCTAAGAAAACTCTCAATATAAAATTAGGTGATATTACCTTCAAGAAGTTCAAAGGATAGGACTTTTCAATGAGATTGGACAAAGAGGTGTGATATAGGAACGACTCAAATTTTTAACATATTATAGAATCCAAAGGAAGAGAGACTAAGGGATGTCACAGGTCTTGAGGAGAACCTCGGTGAATTCCCAAGCTATTCTATAGTTTGGTTTCAATTTAGAGGATAAATACTTAAATGTTTCATCGTGCCAGTTTTCTTAATTAGGGCTTACAATCGTGTGAAACGATCACACCAATAGCCTAGAAGATGTGAGGATTTAGATGGTGACAAACAACAACCTCGGAGTCCTAAAACAAGTTCGCGCTTATATTTTATAGCAGAGCCATACAAAAGCCTAAAGAAAAGTTGAGGATTTATGTCTCAAGTCATGATAATTAAGGAAATTACATTTTTGTATTGATAATCATTTAATTTTCATAATTGTTTATATTGATATGTCGCAAGTCATGATAATTTTTTATTGATAATCGTTTAATTTTGATTGACTTCCAAGTCATGATAATTAAAGAAATTATAATTTTATTCTTATTATATAAAATGTGGAAAGTGAGTTCCTACATTTTAATCCCATTATATTTCAATCACCCAAACATGGTCATTAAGATCAAAATCACTCATTTTAACTTTGTTAATCTTAAATTTCGATTAAGGCACCAAAACCTAAAATTACCTCTTTTCCTTTGGGGCTCTTCACCGCATAATTCATTAATCAAAATTCAAACCACTTTGAGAATTTTTAGAGTGTCCCATCCATGGATTGATTAAAACATACGAGAAGAAAATGTGGATTTTCAAAATTTAATTTAATCTAAATAATTATTTTAATTTAGAATATTTTAATTTAGAAGGTAGTATTTTCAAAATTGATTTACTTAACTATCCAAAAAAAAGTTTTTATCCATGAGAAAATTATTAGAGGTCCTCTTATGTTAGAGAAACACTTAGACAAAATTAGATGACTTTTTTTGAATTAAATCTCTATCATTATTATTTGATTATGAATCAATTTTAATGATTTAATTAAATGTAAAATAATGAATTAATTATCAAAATTATCTTTATATTTTTATTAAATCTCTCTAACTTCAGAGAACTTAGAGAAACAAATTTTGTATTTTTATAATTTCTAAAATTTATTTATTATAATTATTTTAATGGGAAAATAAGAAAAATTCATTTTTAAGCTCTTAAAAAATTATTTTTAACTTAGAAATAACTTAGAAAAATTAAGAAAATAGAAAAATTAAGAAAAATATCCTAATGAGTTTTAAGTGATCAGGGAACAATTAAACAAATTTTGAAGTATTTTGGTATTTTTGGGATTATTAATTATTTTTACTTATTTTAAACTCAAAACAAAGCTTAAAAATCAAGTATTTTCTCAAATTTAAATTTTATTTTTTATAAGTGCCCCTGATCACAAGGAACTCAGACTAATTAAACTTTTAAAAAATTATGAAACTCTTTAACAGGTGTATTTGATTTAATATAATTATATTTGCTTAAAAATACAAGGTTTCTTAGAAAATCAACTTTAGTACTCAAACTTAGTTAAAAAATTTTTAAATTTTTATAGTGGGTGAACATGATTTTTATATATAGTGTGGAATTGATTTTGTCAATTTTTTATTAGTATTTAATTTACTAAAATTAAAGCAAGATATATAAATTTAGTTAAATATAAAAATGTACAGAATAATTCAAATCATCTTGACATTTTTCATAAGCTTCTAAAACCATTTTTCATAAGCTTCTCTAACCATAAAAAACGTACTAAAATTATTCCCATAAATTTCCAAATGATATTTTAATTTATATAATTAAAATAAGTCAAAATAGTCATCCTAGTTTAAAAATTAAGGTTAGAAGCATAGAGATGCTTGCTGACCTTGGAAAAACAGAGAACATCTTCTCTATCATAAGAAATGAACCCTAAAAATTTCAAGCCATGGTGAGCAATGTTTAACCATAATGAATTAAATTACTCTAAATATTATTTAATTCATCAAAAAACAGAGAGTCAACAAATAATTCTTATTTTTAGTCCACATTATTCTCCTCTGTTTGACGAGCAAGTGGGTATTTAAAGTTTTATTTATGAAGTTCCTTCATTTAAATAAACTCAAAAAACCATAATTTTTAGTTTTATGATTTTTCTAGAGTAAGATCTTGATTTTTGAAGTTCAGGCATTTAAATAAATTTAGAAAACCATATTTTTCTACTTAAAACAATCAACGCAACGCCATCCTCGTCCGCTCCAAAATTTACACGCGGCGCTCCACCATTTGACTCTGCCAGCCTCCTCAGCTGCCATGCTATCTGCCTTTTTATTCCAAGTGTTTGCCCAACTTGAACTCCTCCATTTATTGAATAAACACTCGATCAGACGACTCTCCTTCATCTTCCCCAAGTGACCTAACCCGAGAGTCGTTCACACTAAAACCTTAAGACGTTGAGCTAGACTCAACCAAATCACATGGGGTTTGTTCCTAAATTTTCATCTACTCAAGATGAACATTTCTATACATCTTATATAGTGTGAAATAAAGTAAATATGTATGGAGAATCAAAATAGGCTTGGATTAGGGTTGAGGTTCAATACCTTTGTCTGAGATGGGAGGCCTCAATCAGATGGTTGTGGCAGCTTTGAATGGACCCAACAAACCTTCAGATGAAGTTGTAGGCTTTGGTGAATTGTCTAGAATTGATTTTGACCAAATCGGATTTCAGGTGATGGTCTAGAGCTATGTTAGAGGATTTTCAGGATAGGGCTTTTGTAGGGAATCAACTCCTCTCACTGTGGGGACGGTGTGTGCACGGTTAATTAGAATTTGGTGGACTGTGGAGGTGTGGAGAAAACTGTCCGGGTTCGAGCTAAAATTTTGAGCTCAATATTGGGCTCTCATAAAGGGAACTAGAGGGGGAAATTGGTGGGCTGGAGAGGAGGAGTTCTTGAAGAGTCTATGGTAGGATTTGGCAGAGTTTACCCAATGATTTGGATCATCTCCCCTTTGCCATGAAGGGGTATGTTTAAGTAAAGAAGTTTGTAGTGGAGCTTAAGGCTTCAATTTGGGTTCAATTAATCGCTTATGTGGAGGGTTGATATGTGCCAACGCCAATTAGAGCTGACCATCTTGGATGGGTGTAATTGGGTTTAAATTTGAGCAAGGTGGTTGTCAGTTTTGTGGTTTTCTGGTGACTAGGGTAGCTGGCCAGAGTAGGGGAGGTGGTGAGGCAGCTAGGTGAGATAGGGGGAGGTTTAATTATTATTAACCCCTAATGGTTTGGTATGATGGAAATGATTTATTAGTTTAGGCCCAAAAAAGGATAAAGTCCACTAAATCAAGGGACCATTGGCCCATGGCATCCATAGGGTGGGCTAGGAGCGTCTAGCCTGGTCACTAGGATCCATTTCGTGGTTGTGGTGTCATTACTTTGGTCACTTTGGCATGGCTTAGTTAATGTTGGTGCATGGGTTCAATTTGGGTTAAATTATCTTGACGTTCGGATTGGGTTACGCTAGCCATGACATTGAGCCCAATTGATTGATCAATTTTGTGTGGATGATTGTTGATCCCTGGATACTGCTAATATGCACAGTACAACAATAATTCAGATTATATTTCACTTTTTTTTCCTTACTTTACAACAAAACCAAAAACTTGATCCTGAAGAAAAATAAGAATTTTAATTTTAATTTATATATATTGGGATACTACGCAAGTATAAGTATCGTTATGAAGTAATATATGACTTTTTGATTAAGACCTGAATATCGAACCCATAGGGAGAATATGCAATATGCACTATTGAACAACAAACTTTCTATTTTTAATAAAAGATAATTATCTAAACTAAAGATGATTTTTGCAGTAATGAAAATTTAAATGTTTTTTATATATTTAATATTTTGATAGAACAATAACAATTTAAAGAGATAACAAGAGTCTTTGTAGAAAAAAACACTAAATATGAAAATATTTTTCTTCTTGTTATGAATCAGTAATAAGCATAGGAATTTTGTTGTGGAAGTATGCAAAGTGTATTGTGTAAAATAGAAGCAATAATATTCTTTACCCTTAGTAGAGATGCTATAAAAAACTTTGGCTAATTTAAAGTTTGAATAGTTCTGAAGACCAACTAGGCAGGGAAGATACTAGCTCTCGCTTTATAGTTCCCTCAATTCCATCCACCTGGGGCCAACGTCTAGTATCAGAACCTAAAAAAATAAACCAAGCTGGGGGATTTAACCTGTCACTTTAAAGTCCTCTAACTTTACACCCTTAAATGAATATTTCCAAATTTATTTGCACTCAATCATATGAACTACATTTTTATTCATACAACCTCATGTGATTCTTTGAAAATGTTGACTGAGACAATACCGGCCCGGTTCTTACATGTTCTCACAACAAATTTTAACATTTGGATTGGCCAAATCAAGAAGTAAATGAAGTGCATGGATTTAAATCATCACAACTTATTCCATATTGAACATCAATACTTTCCATAACTTCCGTCCAAAACTTAATTACTTATCATTTTAAGAAGAACGATAACTAAAACTACTCAGAATCTATGGAGAAAACGAAACCACACTTTACTTTAAAAGAAGAAATCATTGTCAAACCAACAACAAGTCTCAAAAAAAATAAAAAGTAATCTCAAAACAAAAAAATAAAAACTTATCTCAAGTCCTCCACCAAACTCTTGAAGTTCCTTTGATTCTCTTCTCTTTACAATCACTAAAAAAAAATAACAAAAAGGGTAAAATAAAAGTAAAAGTGGTGCCTGAAAATCTCTCTGAACTAACTCCCTAAACGAGAACTTTCAAAACTTTCCAATACTTTCAGGACCTCTTTCAAATTCTCAATCTTCTTTTTTTTATAATCCAAAAGGTGCATTCGTTTCTCTTCAAAATATGTCTATATTCGATGTGTTTTCTCAAGAGATGCATCCTTTTGTGATAATTTTCGTCCTAAAAAACCTCTTCAAAATTTGTAGAAACCAAATTTACTCGCCCAATAACTGTCATTAGCGCTTAAGCGCGGGACCTCTGGAGCTTATGCGTGGCCTTCTCAATTTAACCGGCACTTAAGTGTCGGATCTGGCGCTTAGGCGCCAAAACTCTTTTGCATATTTTTCACCTTTTTGCTCCACATTTGATCCTTTTTTCTCTCCTTTAAGCATTTTTCACCCTTTTTACATGTATCTGCAAGAAAAACACAAAAATACCTTCCATTAAAGCACAATATCTCAAAAATAGGTATAAAAATATGTCTAAGAACACTATGTATTTTAGGTGTATCAA
>NW_018224071.1:212571-249347 GCF_001263595.1 Phalaenopsis equestris
ATATTTTAGGTGTATCAAAATCCCCCAAACTTAAAATATTGCTTGTTCTCAAGTGACACTTCAATATGATATGTATATTATGTATGATATGTATATGAGTTTCTTTAGGAGTTACTAAAATTTTGATTTAAAAATATAACAGTTTAATTTAGAAAAAAAAATATTCAGTAAATGAGACCAACTTAAACTTTAGAATTTCTTAATGTTAAGAAAGATGAAAATATGAGTTTCTATCTATTTCAGAAATATATTGTAGATTTTCCAAATTTAGAATTTAGTTCTTTTATTATCTCCACTTAAAAAATTTCATTAAAAATAATTTTATTTACTATATTGCATCTATAAGCTTAAGAGTTTCTCAAGTCTTGTACTTTAAAAAGATCAAATATAGAACCAATTTTTGATTATAGAACCAATTTTTGATAGAACCAATTTTTGATTAGGCACTAATCCTCAAGCTTCTCCTTCCTCATTTTTTTTCTTTTTCTTTTTATTTTTCCTTTTCTTTTCTTTCTCTTTTTCTTCTCTTTTTCTTTTTCTTTTATTTCTCTTTTTTCTTTTCTTTTCAGGAAAGGATTACTATATGTGGATAGGCCTTTAATGATTTTGAATTTCACTTCTCTTTTCCCAAAGCAAAGCCTTGATATAACTCTTTTACTTATAAATATAATAATAGTTTTTAAAATTATTTGTGTAAAGGAAACCAATTTTTGATTAGGCAGTAATGCTCAAGCTTCTCCTTCCTAATTTTTTTTCTTTTTCTTTTTCTTTTCTTTCTCTTTTTCTTTCCTAATTCTTTTTCTTTCCTTTCTCTTTTATCTTATCTTTTTCAGGCAAGGATTACTATATCTGGATAGGCCTTTAATGATTTTGAATTCCACTTCTCATTTCCTAAAGGAAAGCCTTGATATAAGTCTTTTACTTATAAATATAATAATAGTTTTTTAAATTATTTTAATAAAAGAAATTTAAATATTAAAAATAAAAGTCTAAAGTATCTAAATTTTTCAAAAATACAATTTTTCTTACTAAAGATAGTTACTTATATTAATCATTTTTTCATCTAAAAACATTTTAACTTGAAGTTTTTCTTCATTACTAAAAATTTTAACTAAATTTTCTTTCACATTTCTAAAATTAAATTTTATTTCCCTAATATAACTTCATATACATAATCAAAATTTTTTTTCTTTTTAAATCAAATTTACTTGTAGCACATTTGAGAACAAATACTATTCTAGTTTTGAAAATTTTTTTATCCCCCCCCCAAAGTTAAATTTTTAACAGATTAAACAGTTTAGCATCAGATATATAAAAACAGAAATGAAAATTTTAAATAACATACTAACAGGAATTTTTAAACCCTAATGATACAAGTATAAAACTAAAAATATTAGAGATTAATTTTTTATCAAATTTTCTATATCTTCATTTCAATTTAAAATGTAGAGATTTAATAGACTTCTAAGCAGTGGGTATAAACATAAAAGTAAACTAACACACTAACTTGATTTCATGATCTCAGCATAATCACAAACACACTAACGTGATAAAAGAAAATACAGGGTGACAGTTTCCTATGTTTTAAATTTAAGACCTAAGTTAGCAAGATTTTCAAATTTACAATAGATATAGAATTAAGTTAAGTTTTAAACTAACAAAATCACAAAACTCATAACAGTTACTACCCTAGAATTTTAAAACAAACTACTAACTAACACAAATATTACAATATAATTAAAAATAAAAGTCTCACACATCACAATATCTAAACAAGTAAACATACATACATGTCTCAAGTCCAAAACATGAAAACACATCACATCACAATTTTCACTTAAACATTAAAGTACAAACCACATCACATAGATATAGAATTAAGTTCACATCATATTACAATCATAAAATAAATCTCTCAACTCTACTCTTCATCCTATGAATCACTGCTATCCCAAACTTTTGCATGCTCATAATCAAGGTATCTAAGTTATGGAGGAAATTATACTCCTTGGTTACCCATAATGAGGCTCTCGAAGATAAGTGAAATTTATCTTCATAATCACTTTTTTTCCTATTATACCTATCAGTATGATCTCCAAAATGCTCTAAATTGTGAACCATATCAGCGGTAAAATTAATATTATCCATCATCCTCTGCAATAATTGATCTTGGGTCTCAGAAGACTCGCCTTGAGATGTAGAAGCATGTGAGGTAGATGGTCTAGATGTAGAAGCAGTAGAGGTAGAAGAAGCAGACGTCTGCATTTCAGAGCTCCAAGATAATCCTCCTCTCCAGCCAAAAATTTAATGCTCAAACTAAGTCTTCACATTCACCTTAGTGATGAGCTTTAGAGGTAATAATACTTCCTCCTAGCTATCATATGTAACTCCAGCCTGCTCATACAAAGAAAAGATCATGGAAGCAAATCCCAGACCTGTAGTTGTAACAAATGTAGCATAACTGATGATAGTCTGACAGATCAAAGCTCCATTGTTGATGAGCTTTCCCTCTTAAATACAATAGTTCAACTTCACTCTTTCTATGATCACTTCACTAAGATGATTAGTCGGAAGCAGACAAGCAAAAATGTAATAGTGTCAAGCCTTTGAAGGTGCACATAACTTTGAAGTTGGGAAGTTGACTCTCTTCTCATTAGTGATCTTCGAAAGTCCTCTCCTACTAGGTAAGTAAGAAATAATCTTCTCTAACTCCACTTCAGTAGGACTATAATTTACATAAAAACATAACGTATCCGGTGGTAAATAGTAAAACAAGTTAATTACCTCTAGCGAAAAAGGTACCAACTTTTCTCAAACCATAACTCGATTATCGTCAGCTTTTAGGAGATTTTCATAGAACTCCCTCACAACAGATATAACTGCCACAACAAAGAAACAACCAAATTGTTCCCACTGTCGGCGAACAATTAAATCTTCCACGTCTCCACCCGATTTTCTAAAACATCGCTCTTGAATCAGTTTGCAAGATTGCAATGCATCATTATACCGACCTTGAGCTTTTGAACTAACAAATTTACTCGAATCAAAAGGGGCTTTGCCTTTGCTCCTCTTCATTCTTGGCGTCATTCTACAAATTGGACAAATTCCAACAATAACTTAAAAAATAAAGTTTAAAATACTAAACTAAACTTCCATAAGCACAAACTAAACTTCCCATGCAATTTCTATAGATTTTTCCTCATTTTTCACCATGAATTGTGAATATTCGAATTTCTCCAAATGTGCTCAAAATACATGGTGAAATTCCAAAATTTTTACATAGAAGTAAAGCTCTTACCTCAAGGAAATTAGATCTAGCAAATTTCACTTGATTACACCAAGAAATCTTCACTTTAGATGTGCCATAGCCTTCCAAAATTGTGTTTTTGAGAGGTTGAGGGTGACAAGAGGGGTAAAAATAGTGATTTTCAGCTAAAAAATTCACTTTTAGTCGTTCACAAACTGGTTTTTGCGAACCGGCGCTTAAGCGCGAGTAAGTGGTGCTTATGCGCCTGCCTCTCTGGTTTGCTCGCGCTTAAGCTCAAGATGATGCGCTTAGGCGCATGTTGCGCTTAGGCGCCAGTGCACGATTTTCAAAAATTTCAAATTAAAGTAAAATGCACTATTTGCATAAGTAAACCACCCCTAAATGGTCTCATAGCACTTAAATGACTATTTTTAACTTCCTGTTACTCTCCTTTATCTCAAAATTCTCTTTAATAACTATTTCAATTCGAGGCTAAAATAACACAAAATTTCACACAAACAAACTTATATTAATTCACAAATGAGTACAAACACATTTAACCACTTATTTCTCATGCCAAATAGCCTTGGATGAGAAAATTTTCCTAAATACAAACACTTAACAATCTTTCACAATTAAACACCTACAAACACTAAAAGAAAGTCTTAACATTAAAACACTTACATACAACAAATTTAAACACACAAAAACATAACTTTAAATATAGAACTTAATTCCATTCGTCATTAGATGGAACAAATTCAGGACTTTCATTAGTCTCAATTGAGGCAACTGGAATATAAAGTTGCTAAAACGGACGGTGGTGACGTGCTCTGATGTAATCTTCTTCAATCCACTTTTGCTTACGAAACTTTTTCTTATCGGCTTCCTCTATATAACTAGTGTGGCTAAATTACATGTTCAATTGCCATCCAATATGCTCAAGATGTGCATGAATCTCTAATACCTTGGTCTCCAGCACAGACATGGCATTTTCAATTTTGTTGATCTTTTTTGATATCCCTTCAATATTAACAGCTAAGAATCCGTTATACATCTCTTGTGCACTTTGACTAATGAATTTCTTCCTCATGGTCTCCTCCTTCTTCTTAAAATCCATCTCCCAAGAAGACTTCATCTTAAAATCTATTTCTTTCTTGGACTTTAGGGCTAGAAACGATCTAGGGTGAAATTCCTTCACTAAACCCTTCTATTTATAGGCCTAAATCCTTCCAATAACTCCTAGACACGTTTAGAAACTGCATTGACACGTTTTTGCTAACTTCTAGGTGGTTTTCCATTCTAGAGTATTGATTTCCCACATGTTTTTAAACTGTTGCGCTTAAGCATCGGATTTGGTGCTTAAGCGCCAATGCACATTTTTCCACTAGTCAACTTAAAGTCCAAATTCTCATTTTAACATGTCTAGATCACTAAATAAAGTCTTAAAATCAATACTAACACATAATAATCTCAAAAATACTATCAAAAAATTTTTTAATCACACATAAAACAACAATCAAAATAAAAACACAATGATAATTATGGGTTACCTCCCACAAAGTGCTTGGTTTTATGCTGTCAGCCCAACGTAACCAGTGTTTACTCTGGTTGACCCAAGATCATTCCATCATTAAACTTATGCTAAGCCCATATAACATAAGGTTTCAGTCTATGTCCATTAACTTTAAATATTTTCTCAGACTTAGGATCTTTAATATCCACAACTCCATAACGATAAACTTTAATCACAATAAATGGACCCATCCACATGGACTTAAGTTTGCCTGCCTCGAAATATTCATAACCTTGGATTATATAACAAAACTTGTTGCCCTCACTAAAAACTTTTAGTAAGAATCCTTTGATCATGCCACATCTTCATCTTTTCCTTATAAATTTTGGCACTTTCATAAGATTTATTCCTTATCTCTTTAAGCTCTTTTAATTGTAACAATCTTTTTTTAATTGTAACAATTGTAACAATCTTTTCTCACCAGCATCTTTCAAATTATAATCGAACTCTTTAATCACTAAATATGCCTTATGCTCAAGTTCAACAGGTAAGTTACAAGCTTTTCCAAATATTAGCCTATATGGGGACATTCTTATAGGAGTTCTGTATACAGTCCTATAAGCTCACAAAGCATAGTTAAGTTTGACTGACCAATCCATTTTTGTTGGATTCACAAATTTTTCCATAATTCTTTTAATTTCCTGATTGGATAATTAAGCCAAACCACTTATCTGAGGATGATAAGCAATAGCAATCCTATGATTTATATGATATTTTTTTAATAATTTCACCATTATGGAATTTTTGAAACGACTTCCCCCATTAGTAATGATAACTCTTGGCATCCCAAATCTAAAAAATATATTTGTTTTCAAATTTTTTGCAACACTTTGAGTATCACGTCAAGGTAAAACAACAGCTTCTATCCATTTAGATACATAGTCCACTGCTAATAGAATATATAAATTTCTGAAAGATGGTATAAATGGTCCCATGAAATATAATCGCCAAACATCAAATATTTCAACTTCTAACATGTAATTGAGGGGCATCTCATTTCTTCTAGAAATATTGCTTACTCTTTGACATCTATCATAATTTTTTATATAAGAATTTGTATCTATAAAAATTGTAGGCCAATAAAATCCAGATTGTAAAATTTGGTATGCTATTTTATCAACACCGAAATGTCCCCCAAACTCAGAATTATGACATTTTTGGATAATCTCATAAGTTTCTTCTAATGGTACACATCTTCAAATAATCAGATCCTTTCCTTGTTTATTTAAAAACGGGTCATCCCAAAAATAAGTTTTAGCTTTAGAAATAAATTTCCTCTTTTGTTGGTATGTCATTCCATAGGATATAATATCAATAACAATAAAGTTCACAATTTTGGCATGCCACTCATAATAGTGACAATTTTTCATCTGGAAAAACATTTTCAAAATAAAGTGATTTTTCTTATTCAAGCCTAGATAAATGATCAGTAATTTGTTTTCAATCCCCTTCCGATCTACTATTACAAAATCAAATTTTTGCAAAAGAAGAATCCATCTTATAAGTCTAGGTTTAGCATCCTTCTTTTTCATTAAATACTTAATACCAGAATGATCTGTATGCACTACACAATGAGTTCCAATTAACTATAATCTAAATCGATCAAAAGCATATACTATTGCTAATAACTCTTTTTCACTTATTGTATAATTAATTTGAGTTTCATTAAGAGTTTTACTAGCATAGTAAATAATTTTTAAAATTTTATCATATCTTTATCCTAAAACAGCTCCAATAGCATAATCACTAGCATCACACAATTCAAAAGGTTTTTCCCAGTTTGGTGAAGCTATAATTGGTGCAGTGATTAGTTTTTCTTTTAATAACTTAAAAGCTTTTAGGCATTCCTCATCAAAATTAAAAAGTCCATCTTTCTCCAGTAAATGGCATAAAGGCTTAGCAATCTTTGAAAAGTCTTTAATATATCGTCTGTAGAATCCAGCATATCCTAAAAAACTCCTAATTTCCCTTACATTTGTTGGATAAGGTAAATTAGCAATCAATTGAATTTAAGCAGGATCTACTTCCATATCATTTTTTTATATTTGATGACCTAATACAAGTCCTCCCACTACCATTGGCATTTTTCCCAGTTAAGGACTAAATTTGTTTCTTCATAGCGCTTAAGAACATTGGATAAATGTTCTAAACATGAGTCAAATGAAGTTCCAAACACTGAAAGTCATCTATGATTTCTTCAATCCCTTTTTATATTAAATCACAAAAAATTACCATCATACATCTTTGAAATGTAGCAGGGGCACTACATAAACCAAATGACATTCTTCTAAAAGCAAAAGTACCATGAGGACTGGTAAAGGTTATTTTCTCTTGACCCTTAGGAGATATTTGAATTTGGTGATAACCAGTATATCCATAAAAAAAAAAGTATTTATGCCCAGCTAGTCCATCCAGCATTTGATCTTGAAAGGATAATGGAAAATGATCTTTACTAGTGACAAGATTTAATTTTCTATAATCAATGCATATTCGCCACCCTGTAACAAGTCTAGTAGGTATTAACTCATTATGTTCATTTATAGTTACAGTTACTCCTCCTTTCTTAGGAATGCAATGAAATGGACTAATCTATGCACTATCTGAAACATGGTAGATAATTCCATCATCTAACCACTTTAAAATTTCTTTCTTTACAACTTCTTTCATAACAAGATTCAATCTCCTTTGCAGATCAGCCCTGAGATTGCAGTCTCTTTCATATGAATATTATGCTACAAATTGAAGGACTCATTTCTTTAATATCAGCAATTATCCATTCAAAGGCTTGCTTAAATTTTTTTAGAATTTTCATCAACCTATCTTCTTCTTCCAATGTTAATTTTTAGGAAATTATAACTGATAAAGTAGAGGAATCTTCTAAAAAGACATATTTTAAATGATCAGGAAGTAACTTCAACTCAAGTTCTGCAGGTTTTTCAATAGATTCTGGAGGATTTTATATCGTGTCCAAAACTTCAAAATTTTCTCGAACAAAGTTTAAAATTTCCTTAAAAAGATCTTCACATTGATTTAATTCCTCTTCTTGCTCGTGTTCCAAATCTTGTACTTCAGGTTTTTCTTCATAATTATTTCTAAAATGGCATTCACTTAGATATCTTATAACATCCAAGATATCTTATAACAAACATCCATCCTATAACATTCATTATCTTTACCTTTTGCAGGGTCTTTCTTTGATTTTGAAATGTTAAAAGTAAGAGTTTGATCATTGACAAGCATTGTTAATTCCTTTTTCAGCACATCTATCGTTGCTCTTCCTGTGGCTAGAAAAGGTCTCCCTAAAATGATAGGTATCTCTTTATCTTCCTCCATATCTAGCACAATGAAATCAATAGGAAAAATAAATTGAGCCACTTTCACTAGGACATCTTCTGTAACTCCTTTAGGGTATATTATTGAACGATCTGCTAACTGCAGAGTTACAGTAGTAGAGGTTATTTCTCCTAATCCCAATCTTTTAAATATTGATAATGACATAAGGTTAATGCTTGCACCTAAATCAAATAAAGCTTTCCCATAAAATCTATATTCTATTGCACATGGAATTGTAAAGCTACCAGGATCTTTAAGCTTTTCAGGAAGCTTCTTCTGAATTATCGCACTGCACTCCTCACTAAGTGCAACAGTCTCATTATCTTCAAACTTCCTTTTCCTCTTGAGAATATCCTTCATAAACTTTACATAGCTTGGCATTTGTGTTTTAAGGCTTCACCAAATAGAATATTAATTGTAAGCTTCTTAAATATTTCCATAAATTTTAAAAACTTCTTATCCAACTTCTACTGACGAAGTCTCTGAGGAAATTGAGTTGGTGGTTTTTTCAAATCAATTTTTAGTGGAAAAATAGGTCTCTCAGAATCTTTTGGACATCCTCTTTTGAATCTTCAGTTTCTTTTCTCTCTACTTTAATTTCTTTTTTAACCCAACCTTCCAACTCTCTTCCGCTTCTAAGTTGAATGGCTTTTACATGTTCTTTATTCTAGTTTTTTGGATTTGATTCAGTATTACTAGGATTTGTTCCTTTGGATCTATTACTTAAAGAATTTGCTATTTGCCCAAGTTGATTCTTCTCAAGTTGATTGTCAATATTTCTAATTGTAGCTCCTTGACTTTGTAATTGATTTCCCATTTGTAAAACCACTTCTTCTATAGACAACTTCTTCTCCTTAAACTGTGTATTATTGTTGAAACCTGGAGGATAAGTAGATCTATAATTATGATTACCTTGGTTGTTCGAGTTTCCCAATGGGTTTCCTTGGTTGTTCCCTAATTGCTGATTATCACCACCCAAATTGTTATTCCAGTTAAAGTTAGGATGGTTCTTCCAACCTGGGTTATAATAGTTTGAATATGGGTTATTCTGCTTGATATTTATAGCATTCAAAGTTTCTAATGATGCTTGATAATCTACCATTTGGCCTAATGAATTCTATTTAATCATGAAAATTGGTTGAGAAAAAATCAATCTAATTTGATCTAACTTTCTTAAAATTGCAGCAACTTGATTTGCTAACATGGTAAATGCATCAGTTTCATGAATATTGGCTACTTTCTTAGGACTTACCCTCTCAGAAGGCCATTGAAAATATTGGTAGTCATTTCTTCAATTAAAGCATAAGCATCATGAAATGGTTTTGACATCAATGAAGCACCAGCAACGACATCTATAATTAATCTAAGGGATCCAACTAATCCATTATCAAAAGTTTGAATTATTAACCAATCTGGAATAGCATGGTGTGGACACTTTCTTAAGAGTTCTTTAAATCATTCTCATGCCCCCATGCTTCAAAAATAGATTTCCCTTCAAGCTAATTAAAAGATGTAATATCATTTCTATGCTTTGCAGTTTTTAATGGTGGAAAATATTTAGCAAGGAATATTTGTGCTAAATCACCCCAAGTTCTGATAGATCCATATGCTAATGAATTCAACCACATCTTAGCTTTATCTCTGAGTGAGAAAGAAAATAACCCAAGTCTTATGGCATGATCCGAGACACCATCGTATTTAAATGTAGCGTACAATTCTAGAAAATTGGCAAGATGTAAATTTTGATCTTTAGTTGGTGATCCCCCAAACTGATTATTTGATACCATTTGGATAATAACAGGTTTAAGCTCTAATGAATTAGCCACAACAATAGTTTTTTAAATACTACAATGAAGTTCATCTCCAGTAGAGTTAGCATATTTAAAGGTCTAAACTCTTAATGAATTTTAAGATTTTGATTATTTTGGTCTGCCATTTCTGTAATTTTTTTGAATTTTTAAAAATTTATAATTTTTTTGGTTTTTCTGATTTTTCTAATAGTTCTTTCAAATTCAGAATCGTAGGGCACTAGTCCTTCAGAACCTGAACTACGCATACGCTAACATATAATAAAATAAAATAAAATAAACAAAACAAAGGAAGATAAGATAAGATAAGATAAGATAACTTAAAGTTTAAATAGCTTCCTAAAATTAGAAATTTTCTGTTAAAATCGATTTCTTCCCGGCAACGGCGTTAAAAACTTGATCCCTGGATACTGCTAATATGCACAGTACAACAATAATTTAGATTATAGTTCACTTATATTTCCTTACTTTGCAATAAAATCAAAAATAAGAATTTAACTTTTAATTTATATATATTGGGATACTACGCAAGTATACGTATTGTTATCATGTAATATAGGATTTTTTAATTAAGACCTGAATATCAAACTCACAGGGAGAATACGCAATATGCACTATTTAACAACAAACTTTCTATTTTTAATAAAAAGATAATTATCTAAACTAAAGATGATTTTTGCAGTAATGAAAATTTAAATATTTTTTGTATTTTTAATATTTTGTTAGAAAAATAACAATTTAAAAGGATAACTAGAATTTTTGTAGAAGAAAACACTAAATATGAAAATATCTTTCTTCTTGTTATGAATCAGTAATAAGTATAGTATTTTTGTTATGGAAGTATGCAAATTGTGTTGTTCCATATAGGCGAAATAATATTCTTTACCCTTACTAGAGATGCTATAAAGAACTTTGGCTAATTCAAAGTTTGAATAGCTCTAAAGACCGACTAGGTAGGGAAGATACTAGCTCTCACTCAAGACTTCCCTCGATTTCCTCCACCTGGGGGTTAACATCTCGTATCATAACCTAAAATAATAAACCAGTTTGGGGGTTTAACAAGTCACTTTAAATTCCTCTAACGGTACACCCTTCAATGAATATTTCCTTATTTATTTGCACTCAATTATATGAACTACATTCTCATTCATACAACCTCATGTGATTCTTTCCAATTGTTGACTGAGACAATACCAGGCCGGTTCTTACATGTTCTCACAACAAATTTTAACATTTGGATTGGCCAAATCAATAAGTAAATGAAGTGCATGGATTTAAATCATCACAACTTCTTCCACATTAATGATAAATAATTTTCACAACTTTCATCCAAAACTTAATTACTTATCATTTTTAGAAGAAAGATAAAGAAAACTACTCAAAATCCTTGGAGAAAACAAAACCACACATCTCCTTGGAGAAAACAAAACCACACTTTAGTTTAAAAGAAGAAATCATTGTCAAACCAACAACAAGTCTCAATTAAAACCAAAATTAGTCTCAAAATAAAAAGATAAAAACTTTTCTCAAGTCCTCCACCAAACTCTTGAAGTTCCTTTGATTCTCTTCTCTTTACTATCACTCAAAATAGAATAACAAAAAGCATAAAAATAAAAGTGAAAGTGGTGCCTAAAAATCTCTCCAAACTATCTCCCCAAATGAGAATGTTCAAAACTTTCTAATACTTTCAGGACCTCTTTCAAATTCCAAATCTTCTTTCTTTTATAATTTTCCAAAAGGTGCCTTGGTTTCTCTTCAAAATATGTCTAGATTCGATGTATTTGCCTAAGGGGTGCATCCCTTCATGATAATTTTTTCCCATGGTATTTATAACCACCTATTAAGCTAATGGGTGCCTCAAAAACCTCTTCAAAATTCGTAGAAACTGAATTTATTCATCCAATAACTGCCTTCATCCAATAACTGCCAATGGCCAATAACTGCCAATGGCACTTAAGCGTGGGGCCCCTGGTGCTTAGGCACAGCCTTCTCTGTTTAATCGGCTCTTAAGCGTCGGATCTGGCGCTTAGGTACCAAAACTCTTTTGCACATTTTTCACCTTTTTGCTCCAAATGTGATCCTTTTTCACTCCTTTAAGCATTTTTCACCCTTCTTAGATGTATCTACAAAAAAAAATACAAAAATACCTTCCATTAAAGTGCAATATCTCAAAAATAGGTATAAAAATGTGTCTAATAATACTATATATTTTAGGTGTATCAATTTTCATGAGGGATTTATAAAAGTTTTGGAGTGATTTTGAGGTGATTTGGAGGTTCAATTTGAGGGATTTTGGGCAGATCAATTTGGGAATGTTAGGTTAGACTTAGGTTTTGGTTTGGCTAGAGTTAGGTTAAGTCTCAATTGACAGTTCAAAATGTTCTAATGTCATGAAGAGTTCTCAACATTAATCAAGTGCTAATTTTTTGGTTAGGGCATTCAATTTGGTGGAATTTGGGGACGTGGCTAAATTAGGGCAAATTTGGGAACTTTGGATTTGGGATAAAATTGAGTGAAATTGAAGCTTTACCATGGTAAATTGAGGGTTTAATTTGGTGTGAAAAGTTGTTTTAAAGAGTTTATCATGCATAATTAGGGTAATTAGAAAGATATGTGGTTCAATTGAGTGGGATTTTGGTTTTAGGCCAAATTGGGGCTTTTTGATTTGGGTTGAAATTGGACTCAAACGTGGGTCAATTGGACTTGGTCGTGGGTCAATTGGAGTGGGTCAATTGGACTTGGTTTGGTTTGAATTGAGTTTGATCGTGATGAATTTGAATTTAGAATTGAGATTAGGGAGAAATAGGGGTCAATTTGATGGACATTTAGGGTGAATTTGGGGAAATTGAGCCTTTAAGGGCAATTTTGGGATTTTGGTCAAAGTTGGTCATTTTGATCAAATTAGGTTTAATTGAAAGGGTCTAAATTGGTTTTAGGGACATTTGAGATGATTTTAAGGGTTTTGGGAAAGTTTGGGCCACCAAGGGTATTTTTTGTAATTTTGGCAAATTTAGGGGTATTTTGGTAATTTTGGAAAATTTGGGAAGTTTTCGGCAATTTGGGTAGTTTTAAATGGTTTGAGATATTTTTGAACAAACATGGGTAGTTTGGGTAATTTTGGGAATTTTTGGTCAAATTTGGGCTTGGGGGGTATTTTGGTAAGTTGGGTAGATTTGGGGGCAAAATGCTAAGTTTGGTATTGCTAAGTTTGGTAAATGCTAAGTTTGGTATTTTGGTGAAAGTGAGGTGCCAACCACCCTATTTGAACCATAGACCAATGGAATCTCAATTTGTGTCCTCTATGTACTGGTCTGATCTAAACCCTAGCCTGGGGCTAGTTGGCCTAGGGGACCATCTACATGAGTCTCCTAAAATATAATGGGATCAAAGTTAATCAAGTTTGGGTTTAGAGTTGTGAGTGAATGTAAGTGAAAGTAAGTGTAAGTTAGTGAACTAGCTCCAGACCAACACCCAGGATCAAACCTAAGGCCAAGCAATCCTATGGGGACTCCCTTTGAGCTCCCCCATATTGATCCCATTCACCAAGTGCTAGAGGTCAGGACCAACATGTGGAACCTCATGTTAAGCAGAGAAGAGTTTAAAATTTTTAATGGTGAGGGTTCCTTTTCTAGCCCTCTAGGATAGTCAACAGGAAAGTCCTATGGCCATACCCTAGGCTATTAAAGAGAAAAGAGGTAAACCTCATCCAAAATTAAGGTCAACACTTACAAATATTCATAATCATTTTAGAATTTCAAATGTTTGGGAAATTTAATTATGGTATTGTTACAAAATAGGAGCATACCTATTCTTTACTTATTTTAATATGAAAAGAACATTGCCTAATCTAAAGTTGGTGTTAGCATGTATAGTAGTGTTGGGTAGGTTATAGTCTCTCACTCTTAGATTACCCACTGGTCCTCTCTATAAGACCTACCAGTGACCCTTAGTTCTTATCTCTAGACCAAATTGATATAAGAATCTACCTTGTCACTATAAAAACATCAATTATATGCCCATCAAATCTTACCTCCTTATCTATTTGCACTCCCCTTCGGACAATTTCCAATGGTCTTTCTAAGGTGAAATGTGATATTTACAAGTTAAAAAATCTTAGCACTTTATGGTTTATAAGTTTCCTCAACAAAGCTTAACAATACAATTGACTAATTTTTCAAGTAATTGAATGACTGGTAAAAATATCATCACAATTTTTAGAAATAAAGAACATATAAACAAAATCAAAATCACCTACTTGATTACTTCATATTGCAAGGAGAAAGAGAGAAAACTACTCAAAAAGCTTGGGGATAACAAAACACAACATATTTATAAAACTCAAATCCAATGTACAAGACTTAAAGATAAAGATACAAATACTTATCTGGGATTTTGGCCCTAGCACTCCTTTGAAGTTCTCTAACTTCTCTGACTACAACAAACAGTTAAAGGACTCACAAACTTCAGAATTCACAAAGACCCACAATAAAAAATTCCCTTACTCTTGACACTCACACACTATATGACTCACTATTTTTGTCTCCGATAGACTCTTGGAATTAATCCCTATCTATAGAGCTTTGAAAATGACCACGAGTTGCTTCAGACATCTCTTCAAAATCTAACCTACTTCATTGAATCTTCTAGAAAATAACTGTGGCTTTTAGGTGCCAAACTGTCACACCTAGGTGCCAGCCAAGTTCTACATCTAGCTTCTAGACACCAAATGCTGGCGCCTAGGCGCCAGTTGGGTTGGTTTGACAATTTTCTTTAATTTAGTCCATATTCATCCTTTTTTTATGTATTGTTGCTCCTTTAGTGTTTAAACTCATTTTCTTGCACCTGCAACCAAAAACATAAAAATACCTTTCATTATTCCATAATATCCTAAAAACATGAGCATAAAATGTGTGTAAAAAAATAAAATTTGAAGGTGGATCAATTCCCCCAAACTTAATGTTACTTGTTCTCAAGTAACCTTTCTTACTATATTTAAAAAAAGTATAACTTATGGAAGTGAGTTTTTCTTTAAGAGTTATATAGTTTTTGTTTTATAGTTGAAATAGTAAAACTTTAGAAAAATTGTTAATAACATAAGTTAAAACTTGAATGTAAAAATATTTAGTAGTCAAGTATAAGGATTCTAATTTCCAATTGATTTCAAGAAATGATTGTAGTTTGACATATTAAATATTCTTAGAAGAGTTACAAGAAAAATAATTTTGTGAGAACTTTAGTAGTAAGGATGTTAATACTTTATAAGTAAGCTTAGAAATGTAATTAAGTTCCTCTCCTTAAGATGTTTTAAGTAAAGCCAATTTTTTTATTAGGCATCTCCTCAAGCTCCTCCTCACATATATTTTCCTTTCTTCTTTTCTTTTCTTTTTATTTTTCTTTTGTTTTTTTTCAAGATCATTTTCAATCCGTTCTTTTTCTTTTCATGTTATGTGAGGATTTTAATATGCGGATAGCCTTTAATGATTTTGAACTCCATCATCATCTCCTTAAAGTTAAAAAATATCTAGATTTCCTTACTTGAGAAATGTGTATAAGACATGAAAATGATATTTCATAAAGTCTCAATTATTTCTTCTCAAATAAAAATCCAAGATCTTCAACATTTCCAAAAATTCAATTTTCTTTATTTTAAATAGTAAAAGCATAATCTTATACTCTTATACTAAAAATCTCAAATCCAGAATTAATCTTTATTATAAAAAAGATTTGATTAAGTTTACTATATTATTTATAAATTCAAAAATATAGTTATCTCATGCTATCCCAACATACCTTATGTTAATTTAAAATAATTTTTGATAAAAAATTTTACTTTAGACAAATAAGATTCAATTTTCTTCCTTCCCCCATAAATAAATTTTGAATTAGTTTAAAAAAATTTAGTTTCTAAAAGCATGAAGAAAGAGAAAATTTTAAAATTTCTAAACAGGAGAAGGCTGACCTCACTTTTGGTTGAGGTCTAGTTTTCTCTTTAGTAGCCTAAGGTCTAGCCATAGGACTTTTCTGTTGACTAGTTGGTCCCTTCCTGAGAATTTCATGTAGATGGTCCCCTAGGTCACTAGCTCTAGGCTAGAGTTAAGCAGAGACAAGTACATGGATGAACCAAAGTAGGGAATTCTATTGTTCAATGTCTCAAGTAAGGTGGTTGCGTGATTGGCAACCCCAATCTTGTTAAAAAACCTAATTTAGCCTTTTGCCCCCAAAACCTACCCCAATTTACCAAACTACTCTTAAAACCCCAATTTTAACCAAAATCAAAAAAATTACCCAAAATACTCAATATTTCCCAAAAATCATTTCAAACCATTTGAAACCACCCAAATTGCCCAAAACTCCTCAAAATTTTCAAAATTAACAAAATACCCCTAATCTTGCAAAAATTACGAGAGTGCACCTGGTCACCCAAATTGTCCCAAAACCTTGAAAATCATTTCAAATGTCCTGAAAACCAATTTGAATCACTCTATTGATCCTAGTTTGACCAATTTTGACCAAAAGCCCCAAATTATACTTAAAGGCCCAATTACCCCAATTCACCCTCAATGTCCACCAATTTGATCACAATTTTTCCAATTTCAATTCTAAACTAAAATTCATCATCTATAAGATTGATTGAAATCAAATACAAGCCAAATTAGACCCAATTTCAAACCTAAATCTTAAGGCCCAATTCAAAATCCCTAATTTGACCCGAAGCCAAAATCTCACCAAATTGAACCCCCAAGCTTATCCAATTGCCCCAATTTTGAATCCTAAAATCTTTACAAAGCTTCCCCCACATGAAATTGAACCCTCAATTGGCCTTATTCAAGCGCCAATCTCACTCAAATTCAATTTGGACAAAAACCCCCAATTTTGCCCAAAACTCCAAATTCCCCCAAATTGAACTTCATAACCGAAACATTTCAGCTCAATTGATATTCAAAACTTTTCATGGAAATCCCTTGGACCAATTTGAGCCATCAATTGGTTCTAGAAAAAGCCTCAGCCTAATCCAAACCCAAGGTTAATCCATATACACCAACATTGGCCATGTGCCAAGATCCTTCAAATTGAGCTTCCAAATCAGTTCAAAACCACTCCAAACTTTTTCTAAAATATTCATGACATTCATCCAAGTCAAGTTGATCAATAAATTGGAACAAATGAAGCTCAAGCACAAGTCTAGTTCAACTTGAATCTAAAATTCCCAAAATTGAACCCATGCACCAAAGTTAACCAAACCAAAGCCACCACAGGCACTATTTAGACTCTAATGACCAGGATAGACCTTCATAGCCCACCTTATATGAGCTATGGGCCAATGGTCCATTGATTTAAGGGATCTCCTATTTGTCTTAATCCAAGATACACTTTCCATTAGCTTTAAACATCAAGGGTTAATCGCCATTAACCCTCTCCTAGCTCCCCTAGCTTCTCTGGTCACATCCCCTGGCCCTGTCGACCAGCCTAGTGGCTTGAAAGCCCCAACTGAAGCCACCCTCCTCAAATCCAAACCCAAATTCAACCATCCAATGTGGTTGATCATCATTGGTTGACTGCACTCTTGAACCCTCGACATAGGCAGCCAAGTGCACCTGAATTAAAGCACTGAGCTCCACCCCTTCCATGGCTATTTAAACCCACCTCCTCCACGGTCAAACGAGAGGATAACCAAAAACTAAACAAAACTTTCCCAAAATCTCACCAGACCTCCTTACAATCTAAAGAAACTCATCCCCACCAAACATCAACCCTAATTCCCTCCGCGTGAGTTTGATTTTTGAGCTCAAAACCAGGTTAATTCTTGCCACTTTTATCCACACCTCCAAAGTCTACCAAACTCGAATTAATTGTGCCCACACCACCCCATCATAGAGAGCCTCTAACCTAGCTCAAGACCAATGCCTTAAAACAAATTTGATCTAAATCATACCTAGACAATTCACCACAACTCAAAAATTCATATGGAGGCTTGTTGGACTCCTCTAAAGCTTCTACAACCATTTGATTGAGGCTACACCTCTCAGACAAAGGTATTGAACCCTCCCGTCAATTTAAGCTTAATTTGATTATTCATTCGTATATATTGTATTTCATGCTTGATCAACCATATAAATAGGTTCTTTTGGAGTATATGAAGGTGTAGTAACAAACCCAAAGTGATTTGGTTGAGTCTAGCTCAAGATATTAAGGTTTCAGTGTGGAAGACTTACAAGCTAAGACAGTTGTGGACGATGAACAGGAGTCATCCGATCGTGCATGTATCAAATGGTCGCTCTGGATTGCGCTGGATGAATAGATGGAGTGATACAATGGGACACGTGGTTGTTGAGTCAAGTGGCAGCATCAAATGGTGGAGCACCGCATGGCCTTTTGAAGCCACCGTAGAATGAGTTGGTGCTAACTGGCTTAAGTAGAAAAATAGGAATTTTCTAATTTAAATTAAGGTCAGAACTTCCAATATTCATAAATTTGAATAGAAAAATCACAAAAAATAAAATAAAAATACCCTCTTACTCAGTGAACATAGAAAAATAATTTTGACCAAAAATAAAATATATTTCAAGACTGTTTGATTTTTAATTAATTAAATAGTCTCTAAGGTATTTTATTTTTAATTAATTAAATAATATCCACCATATCTTGAAACTTTGGAGGTTCATTCCTCATGTTAGAGGGGATTTTCTCTAATTTTTCCCAAGGTTGTAGAGCATCTCTATGCTTATAACCCTAATTTCCAAGCTTGGATGGCTATCTTGGCTTAGAATAATTATATAAATTAAAATATCACTTGGAAAATTATGGGATGAATTTAAGTAGGTTTCTTGTGGTTAGAGAAGCTTAGAAAAAATATCAAAATGGTTCGGATATTTTTGTATATCTCTATAATTTTTTAAATGTTTATGTCTTGTATTAATTTATTTGAATTAAATGTTATTTAAAAAATATTAAAATCAGTTCTACATTGTGTAGAAAACCATGTTAACTCATTATTAAATTTTGAAATTTATTTAGGTAAGTTTAAGAAAAATTGTATTTTGTACAAAATAATTATAATAAATTAAATATACCTAGAAAAATTATGAAAAGTTATTTTTTGAGTTCCTTATGATGAGGGGCACTTAGGAAAAATAAAAATTATTTTTGAGAAAATACTTTATTTAAGCTATATTTTAAATTAAAAATAATTCAATCTAATTAAAAATTCCAAAAGAGAAACAAAAAGTTCATATTGTTTCTAATTACTTCCTGATCAATTTAGACTCATTAGAATATTTTAATTAATTTTTTTAAGTTAAAAATAAATTTTAAAGGGCTAAAAGTGTATTTTCCCTAATTTTCCATTAAAAAAATTATAATAAATAAATTAAAAATAATTAAAAATAAAGTTTTTTCATCTTAGTTCTCTATACTTAGAGAGATTTAATAAAAATATAAGAAATAATTTTTGTAAATAAAACATATTTTCTATTTGATTGAATCCCTAAAAATTATTAAAATCATTAAAATAATAATAATAATTATAATGTAATTTGAAAAATTATGAACTTTGGTCTCCCATGACCAAAAAAACATTATTTTGATTAATTAAATAAAATAAGATTAAAAATTCTTATTTTTGAATTAAAATAATTATTTAAATTAAATAAAAATTTAGAAAACCACATCTTCTCCTATGATATTTTATTTAACTCATGATTGAGTTGCATGGAAATTTCATGGTCAATTATGTTTTATTTGATAAGTTGTAGGATAGAAAGCCTTAGGGGAAAAATGTTAATTCTGGATTTTAATACCTTAATTAAATTTTAGGATTAATCAAAGGGTAAATGAGTAATATTAATTATAATGAAATCTCTAGGGTGATTGAAACATAATGGGTTAAAAGGTAGAAAGCAATTTGTCACCTTTTTCGTGATAAGGGTAAAATTATAATTTTGATTATTGTCATGATTTGAAAGATAATTCAATAGGATGATCCTAAAGTAAAGGGCTAAGCCAAGAAGATAGTAATTTACTCATTTGAGGCCCACCAATTGGTGATTGGATGCTATGTTTGATATTAATGAGAATTGAAATCTCAATTAAATATTTAATTCTCTTAAATTTACATTGAAAATTGAAATCAAGAGGGCCTAATAGTGAATTAGGTTTGATATGTAAGAATTGTCTTAATTAAGATTAGAAACAATGGACTTAATTAATTAATAAACAATTTCAAACACTTTAGGCCCCACTTTAGCTCTAGGCATTAAAATCCTTAATGACTTTGGACTCTCCCTTTAGGGTACCCATTCATAAAACTATCAAATGAAATGTTAGGCGACTATCTAACTTCCTTCATTTCATGGGACAGTTGAAAAATCAAGGTTCACTCAGCAATGGGATAATTCAATTTTGAGATGATTAACAAAACAATATAATAAGTTCAAAATGAACTTGAAACATTTCAAGGGATTTTAAACGTTGTTCAAAGTCATTTAAGATCCCTTGGATATTTTGAAGGTTCACTGAACTTATTATATTTTTAATCTAGCTAATCATCCACTAAGATCTTTCGGGGCTCACTGAGTCATGGTTTCAGGTTTTTGTGGCTACACCTTCATCTAATCTTAAAATTTCTTTAAATTTCTTGCAAAATTATATATATGTTGTAAAAGCTAGTCCTTTAGTGGGAATGCCGGGAAGATGTCGGGGACACTTTTACAATATTATTATTTAATTTCTATCATTTTACTTTTTGCAATCTACTTTTGCTACAAAATATTATAACTACTACTTGATTGCGCGCCTTAATTTACTAGCAAAAACCAAAACCATTTTCAAAAATTAATCAACATTTTCAAAAATCTAAAGCAAATTGTTTCAAAGGTAATCATTAGGTTCCCTTGGTTCCCTCGTTCTGAAATCACTATTTTCTTTTGAATTTACTTAGCTTAAACAAGTTGTTACACTTATTTAAATGGGAGAGATCTCATTAGCAAATGTGGGTTACCTCCTCCAAGGGACTCCCGTAAATTTAAAAGGAAGTTTGAGGTTAACCCCCCCCTGATTGAACTTTAAACTTGTCATTTAAACCTTTAAACCCTAGACTTTAGGACTGCTACTTCATCAAAAAGCTTGCAGCAAACTCCATGACCACTAGTCCACAATAGCGTGAGGATCTACAACAGTATATCTTTCCTTAGAATTAAACAACAGACCGCAGTATTTTGAGGTTGCCCGCCTAGTGCGACTTAAATCCTCAACTCATCTTTAGACATTTGTATTTCTCTGCTATACAAATTAAGCCTTAACTCGTTTTGGGATTCTGAGGTTGTCGTTCGCCTTGACCTAAACTCTCACATCTTCCAAGCAATTTGTTCGACAGTCTCACAAAAATTTAATCTCTAATTAATATAATTTGTAGGATGTAATGTTTAAATAATTTTTCTTTCTAAAAACTAAAGCTAAACCATATGATAGCTTAGGAAGTCATCGAGGTTCTTGTCGGGATCAGTGACAACCCCTAATTCCTCTTCCTTTAGATTCCATAACATATTTCTAAATCTGAGCCATTCCCCTTCGACACTCCTTTGGTCTGATCTTTTGAAAAGTTCTACCCCTTGGTATTCTTGAAGATAATATTCCCTGATCTAAATCATGAGTTTTCTTAGGTGACTTTGGTTATGTAAGAAGTAATTAACTAAAGGGGTTTGCCCTTATAAAAAACTTTAAGAAGCCAACTTAATATAAACCCTTTTTAATTTTTTATATTAAATAGGGAAATTTGTTAGTCAACATACATAATGGTTTCATAGACTTAAATGAATGTCATAAATTCTTTAGTTCATTTAATCATGCACCGCCAACAAGTAATGTATCTATTTTTTGGGATAGATGCACTGGTTGCGGTATTGTACTCGTTTATTTAAACTATTACAAATATGAGGACGGGTTGATTTTATATTTTACAAAATATAATATATTACTTTTTTCCAAATTATATACATAATTAAAATTAAACATCTTTTAAAATTGGGAGTCAGGATATCCATTCCGGCGATCGACAACTCCTAACTTTTAACTACCGAAAGCTTTTGGCAACTCTGCTGGGGACTAACTTCTCTCTCAAATAGGATCAAGGAGTTCTATTTTCATACATCAGTAATGTGTCCATGTCCATGATGGAATAAATTACTATTCTTCCATTGACATGCTTCACCCATTTCATTTATGGGTAAGTAGGGTCAACACTTTCAAAATTCAGAATCGTCTGTTAAATCACCTTTAAACAGAGAGGTTGAGGAGTTCATTAGAACTTTTATCTTTGTGTGGGTCAGACCCTCAATAGGTGTGTTGGTGAACTAGTTTCACCTAAGTAATGTGCATTGTGAAGTTGGTCTCGCACTGGGTCCTAAACTTTATTTTTCTCCCCGTATCTTTTTAGATTTGGTATGATGCTTTACAAAATAAATCAAATCAATGCATTCTTTTTCTTTTTAACCTTTCCTGTTTAATTAATTATGTTCTCCCACTTTAAATTTACCTTATAAAATTTTCGAATCTTCACAAAATAAAATTAAAAAAAAATAAGAAAGACTTGCCCAGTTCACAGAGCGACCCTTATTATTTTTTAGTGTTCCCACCAGAATTACAAGGTATTTTTCAAATAATAACCCCAGAACTTTCTTTTTGAAGCTGCTACAATGTCGTTCCTGACATTCACTTTCTCCTTCAACTTGCCAACTAGTCGCAATGCCCGCAGTGTCGCCCCCACCATCAAGTTCAAAGCCAAATTTGACAAAGTCAAAGTCATACTTAGAAAGGCCCCATTTATTGTCATGAAAGTCACCGTTCAGGAAGTACAGGAGCTGACTGTTGAGTTTAACCTAAATAGTCGTGAAGATTTCCCTTCTTGCAAAAAGGTGAAGACTTCTGCTACCCCAACACCTATCAAGTTCATTGTTCTCTCAAGAGTTGTTACACCTACCGCTGCTGGATTCACTTTCACTATGCCTACCATGTCATCTATCAAAGGAATGGAAGTTATGATTGTTGAAGATATAGTTGAAGGATTTACTGCATCGCCATCAACATTTGAAATTGTGTCTAGTTTAAAGTCCGTACCATTAACGAGGTCATAGAGAAGAAATTGTAATTGAAGGATTCAGAGGGCTACTAAAGTCCTAATTCTAGAGAAAGTATATGTCGATGAGATTCCTCACTAGGAGGAACTTAAATTGCTTGAGACCTATCTACTTCTGTGAGGGAGTAGGTTTCACCCATTAATGGGATCTAATGGGTATGAAAGCATTCAGAACATTGTTGTTGCTTTACCATAACTTTGTGGTTGTGATGAGGAGAAGGAGAAACCCACTCCTATCACCAAAGTTCATACAATATTTCAGAGATTGGTTGTCAAAGAAGGATGTTCAGTTGTTGAGCTACTTAAGCGGGTGGGATACGTGGTATCACTCCGAATGACAAAAAGAAATTTTAAAGGATGTTAGGTCTGCCCGACAGTCTTAAAGATTAGCTCAAGTTTTTCCAGCTCGTGTTCCTGTCAGATTTTGTCTAGGAAACCGAGTTAGTATTGCAATCACTATCACCGATTTTGTTACAACTACTACTCTAAGGTTTGCAGAACATCTATCGATCAAGTCATGTCTGGGTCTGAGGATACTACCAATTGCTGCTCATAAGAGTGTTCCAGAAAAAGTGAAACAAAAGAAGTCACCCAGTGTTGTATTTGGTTCGCACGGTACGGAACGTTCCTCTCTTTGACACATCGATGTCCCAGTTGTGACACCCGATCTCAAGACATCACCAATAGAGAAGAATATATGGGTACCCAAGGTTTCAGTATCAGTACAGTTTGATGAGCCTTCATGGCAAGGTTATAGAATGAAGCAAAAGTCCAAAGTATCAGGTGTTGTTCCAGCTATTGTTACGAATTCCGATGTACAGAGGGAGGATGTTCAGGAGAGTCCTCCAGATTTCATGATAATCAACGAAAGAATAATCAATGAAAAGGTTGAAAAGCTCATAGTCGAGATTTTTGAGTTAGCCAAAAAGCATGTAGTATCTACGGATGATGAAGATTTCAATTTTAATTATTACCTCGATGAGAATTTTCTTGATATCAATGTCATCGAGACTAGAGCCTCTACATCCGAGCGTGAAGCCCGGCCGCCTATAGATGAGAACACCGTCAATGATTTGACTAGGGCCATTTTGCAAAGAGACGAGTAGATCAGTCAGATAGAGAAAAGAATGGAGGAAATGTCTGCCGCCATGGCAATCATGGACATAATGCACATGCAATCACATTTGTAGCAAATGGCTTTGCTCGAGGACAATCAGCCTAAGACTATACACATTACCGAAGAAAGGAGAGATGTTGCTTCCTCCAATAGAGACGATAAGAAAAATAAATTTTCCACCCAGAGTGTAATACCAAAGAAGGATATCAAGCAGACGGTGGAACAACAAGATCAGGAGGCCTTAGCCCAGTCTAAGCGTGGTGCATCAATTTTAAAAGGTAGACCTTACCCGGAGAAGTTTGATGTTGTACCCTACCCTAAGTGCTTTGTGTCACCATACTTTAAGACATTCGACGGGACTGAAATTACCTGCCAGCATAACAACCAATTTCCAAACCATTTGTTGCAATGCAAGAGGTAGTGATGCTTTACTCTTCCATCAATTTTTTAGTAGCTTGTAGGGGATAGCGTTTGATTGGTATGTCGAGTTGCCCGACGTATCACTAAAGAAATTTGCTGAGTTGGAGCACTTGTTCGTGAAGAGATTTACTGGAGCATAGTGTCATGTTTCCATTAGAGATCTCATAGTGAAAAATCAAAATCCTAACAAGAATTTGATGAATTAAATCTTGAAGTGGAGAAACCTATGCATGAGATGTGAGCCTCAGCTGCAGGAACAAGATGCAATTGAGATCCTACTCAAAAGCTTTCATGGTCAAGTAACTTTCATGCTTAAGGGACTCACCATCAAGTACTTCGAGAAACTGCTAAGCAAGACCAGCAGTCTACAAGAATAGTTCAAGCACATGGAGCCTCAAGAAAAGGCTGACAGGTCTACACCACCCAAAATATTCGAGAAGAAGTTTGGGACAGTAGTGATAGTTGATAAAGGGAAATAACAAATGAGGATTTGGGCTAAGCAGTCTCATCAGATTTCCCAAAAGTTATCACAACATATTTAGCCTCAGTAGTAGCACACACTGTAATATGTCTAGTCTATCCAGCAGTCATACCAGAGAGGACCGTATCGGGCAAATGGTAGACGGGGTCAAACTTTTTCAGAACGGATAAAAAAGTGTGTTCTTTAAAAGATGAAGTTGTGTTGAAGATGTCCAGAAATTGAATGAAGAAGTTCGAGTTCAGATTGCCAGAGCCAAAGAAGCTAGAGGAAGTTGATAAGAAGGACAGAAGGTTGGGACACACAACAAAGGGTTGTTTCAGTTTGAAGGATTACATGAGAGGAATCATAAAGAAGAAAATATAATAATCCTGAAAGAATATTTAAAAAAAGTTGAAAGAGGTTCTGCAAGTATGATTTTGGCTGAGCAATAACTCTAATACATTTGTATTCCGAGGAAGATGAATAGAGCACAGTTTGGAGTAAATCATCCAAGAAGATAGTTGACCAGATTCAGATCACTTCAGATCATTTAGCCATCCAGAGTCTACTGACTGCCCGACCCAAGTTAGATTTTTCACCAGAGAAGTCAACACAATTGGAGAAGAAGAAGAACATCTTCATCAAGACCGATAACACCTGGGGTAGGATAGGGGTTGCCTCTGTTAGATTATTTGTCTCAGATTTAGGGAAGAAAATCCTTGAACCTCTGACCATGTATGATTATCTTTGTACCCCACCGAGGTCTTTTGAATATAATGATTATTATTTTAGCTATGTTCTAACTATCTCTAGTGAAAAAATAACTAAATTTGGCCAATATAACTCCAATCTTGATTCCCAAGCCGATCCTCAAATCATATTTAATCCTGATGAACATGCCGATGAGAATGAAGAAGATATCGACAACATCGGTTATGATAGTGTTAGGAGAGAGGAATCAGTCCTCGAGCACCATGGTGCATTGCTTGCCATTAACTTGTATCTCTCTGATGTAGTAAAGACACCAGCAGTTTTCCCAACAACGTTCCAAGAATAAGAAGAGGAGATCATGAAAGTGAATCTAAGAAGCGGGAAGAAGATACCCCCGAGAACAACTCCAATGGTAAAGGAAAACTCAAGAAGAAACGCCTCCACCTCTGCCAGTAGACGAGACACATAACCAAGTAAAGATTGGAGGATTGTATAAAGTGCATTATAACGTACTAGCTCATCTTAGGAGGTTGCTGACCAAACTAAGCATCAGCAATGCTATGATCTTGTCAAAAGAGATGAGAGAATATCTTGTTAATGCTTCATTTGATACAGAGATTTTCTTAGCTCGGTTGGCCAGTACATTCTCGGATGAAGTTTGTTCATTGAAGAAATGGCCTGGGGTAACCTTTACAGATGAAGACTTGTTGCTTAGCACCACCAACCACCACCGACCGCTCTACAACTTCATTAGTATCAGCGGATTTGTGTTGTCTAGAGTTTTGGTAGATCCAAGAGCGTCACTCAACATAATGAGTTTATGAACTTTGACATACTTGGATATTAATGCTCAGGAGCTTAAAACTGATAATATGATGTTAAGATGATTTAACCAGAAGAGAGAAAAAGCCCTTGGATTGATTACATTGTTAATGAAAGTTGGAGAGCTAGTACAACTAAAAAAATTCATATCATCGACACAGAGATCTCTTTTAATAATTTACTTGGACGACCATGGATTCACGAGCATAACATGGTTCTATCATCTCTACACTAGTGCATCAAGTATTTCAAGGAAAGATAAGAGCTTTACATTAAAGGGGACTTTCAACCATTTTCAGTCCATGAAGTGAGCATCCACGAAGACTCCGCCTACTACGCACCTTTAAAGAAGACTATATTTTCCCATGACATTGTGCAAAGTAAAAAAGAAGACTCAGAAGAATCACAAGAGCAAGGCCATTAAACTCCGCTTCAACAATCTACTATCATTTCTTCATAATGAGTTGGTAGAGGTTCTTTTAGCCCCGCAATCGAGATCTAGGTCGGGGACGTGGATGAGGAAGAACCAACAAAATTATTTAATGGACTAGGCTGACCATCAACCTTAATGTGGAAGAAAGTTTTGATGAAGAAACAATGATGATAAAACAGAAAAAGCCTCAGTTCAAGATTTCTTTGGAAGATGTAGAGAAAAGTGAATACAAGTCGATGTATGATCGGATCAACCACTACGTGCATGTCATGCCCCTTACTCTGATCCACCGTTAAATGGTTGAGAGTTTAGAGGTCAAGGAAGTCTGTAGCGTTGTTTCAAAGACAATCAAATTTTACCATGCTTCCCCTTCTAATAGCCTTGAAAATCATGTAAACTTGGAAGAGGATTATAATGAATTAATGGAATTACCTTTTGGTTACTTTTCTCCTTATGTTCAAAAGTTAATTCAACTGGGATATGTGCCAAGGAAAATGCCAAAAAATAAGCCACAACTCTTTGAGAAATTATGGAATATTAAAACTCAACCTCCTAATTCAAAGGAAGGTCTTGGATTATATACTATAGGATCAGTAGAATGCTCAGAATTTTGCATGGTTGTTACTAACGGATTGGAAGAGGATTGCCTCAATGTGGAGGATGACTCTAAAGATGAATCGATAGATGAGGCTCCACCATAATTTGAAGAAGAGATTAAGTCAACCTTTAATGAATTGAATGAAGTCAAGCTTGGGACAGAGGAGCAGCCCCGACCAACATTTATAAGTTCTCTACTCAGCAAGGAAGAAACCACAAAATTGATAAATTTATTATCAAATTTTAAGGATTGCTTTGCTTGGAGCTATGATGAAATGTCAGGGCTATCACTAGAAGTTGCAGTTCATGAGCTCAGGGTGGACAAAGATATGACCCTAATGAAACAAGCTCCCAAAAGGATGCGCCTTGAGATAGAGTAGCAAGTCATTACTAAGGTAAAGAAGTTAATAGATACTAACTTTATGTGAGAAGAAAAATACCCCACATGCTTAACCAACATTGTACTAGTTAAGAAAAAGAATGGATAAATCAGAGTATGTGTCGATTTTAGGGAATTAAACAAAGTGTGTTCAAAAGTTGAATTTCCACTACCGATACTAGAATTAATAGTGGATATTGCATCAACACATGAGATCTTCTCTTTCATGGATGGATCGTTAAGTTATAATCAAATCAAGATGGCTCCAAAATATACAATACTTACAGCATTCAGGATGCCGATTTAGACTTTTTGCTACACAATAATGCTATTTGGGTTGAAGAATGCCGGAGCAACATATCAACGAGCTATGACGAAAATTTTTGATGACCTCATTCACAACCAAGTGGCATGCTACGTGAATGATTTGATCATCAAAAGTAAATAAAGAATAGACCTTTTATATGATTGGAGGATCATGTTCGAACGATTATGATAATACAATCATAAGTTGAATCCCTTAATGTGTGCCATCGACATCATCTCCAGGAAATTTCTAGAATTCATTTTTTGTCATCGGGGAATCAAGATTGACCTAGAGAAGATTAAAGCTATCTTGGAAATGCTTCCTCTAAAAACCTTCAAACAATAATGTTCCTTCTAAGGAAGGTTGGCAAATCTGAGACTCTATATTTCTCGACGTTAATTAAAAAGGATGGAAGATTATTTTGGGAAGAGAAATGCCAGTGGGATTTCAAGAGCGTTAGACAATATTTAATGACAAGTTATATTTTGTCATTTCCTGTCTCGGGAAGACCTCTGGAACTTTACACCAAAACCTTAGACGATTCTCTCGGAGCCCTGTTAGCTCAGGTCAATGACGAGGGTAAGGAAAATGCACTTTACTACTTGAGTCTTTGTCTAATATCGACAGCGGTAAAGTGTCTGCCTTTTGAGAAACAATGTCTAGCTTTAATTTTTGCAGCTTAGAAACTTAGACATTACATTCTTTCTCATAAGCTAACCCTTATTTCAAAAGTTAATCCATTACAATATTTGATGACTGATACCCCTAAAATATATAGTGATTTTAGACACATTTTTATACCTATTTTTGAAATATTTCACTTTAATGGAAGGTCATTTTGTGTTTTTCTTGCAGATACAAGTAAAATGGAAAAATGCTTAAAGGAGTGAAAAAGATCAAATTTGGAGAAAAAATGTGAAAAATTGTGCAAAAGAGTTTTGGTGCCTAAGAGACAGATCTGGCGCTTAAGCTCCGTTTAAACAGAGAAGGCTACGCCTAAGCGCAAGTGGCAGTTACTAGACGAGTAAAATGGGTATTTATGAATTTTGAAGAGGTTTTCGAGGCACCAATTGGCTTAATAGGTGGTTGTAACCACCATGGATGAAAATTTTAATGAATGGATGTGTCTCTTGGGCAAATACATCAAATCAAGACACATTTTGAAGAGATCCCAAGGCACCTCTTGGAAAACTATAAAAGAAAGAAGAGAGGACTTAGAAAAGAGTCATGAAAATATTGGCAAGTTTTGAAAGTTCTTCTCTGGGAGGTAGATCGGAGAGATTTTCAGGAACCACTTTTTATTTACTTCATCCTTTTTTTTATTTTTTTTTAGTGATTGTAAAAGAGAAGAGATTCAAAGGAACTTCAAGAGTTTGGTGGAGGACTTGAGATAAGTTTTTATCTTTCTGATTTACACAACTTTTGGTTTTAATCGAGACTTGTTGTTGGTTTGACAATGATTTCTTCTTTTAAACTAAAGTGTGGTTTTGTTTTCTCCATGGATTCTGAGTAATTTTCTTTATCTTTCTTCTTAAAATGATAAGTAATTAAGTTTTGGATGAAAGTTGTGGAGAGTATTGATCTTTAATGATGAAAAAAGCTATGAAGATTTAAATCCATGCACTTTAATTACTTCTTGATTTGACCAATCCAGATGTTAAAATTTGTTGTGAGAACATGTATGAACCAGGCTGGTATTGTCTTAGTCAACAATTGGAAAGAATCACATGAGATTTTATGAATGAGAATGCAGTTCATATGATTGAGTGCAAATAAATAGGGAAATATTCATTGATGAGTGTAGAGTTAGAGGACTTTAAAGTGACAGGTTAAAGCCCCCAACTTGGTTTATTGTTTTAGGTTCTGATAAGAGAATGTTAGCACCCAGGTGGAGGGAATTGAGGGAACTATAGTGAGGTCTAGTCTCTTCCATGCCTAACCGGTCTTAGAAACTATTCAAACTTTAAATTAGCCAATGTTCTTTATAGCATCTCTCGTAAGGGTAAAGAATATTATTGTTCCTACTTGATACAACACAATTTGCATACTTTCACAACATAATTCCTATACTTATTACTGATTCATGATAAGAAGAAAGATATTTTCATATGAAGTATTTTTCTTCCACAAAAACTTTAGTTATCTTTTTAAGTTGTTACTGTTTCGTTAAAATATCAAAAATACCAAAAAATATTTAAATTTTAAATTCCTGCAAAAATCATTTTAAGTTTAAGTAATTATCATTTTAAAAATAGAAAAACTTTCTAAAAAGTGCATATTGCATAATCTTTTCTGTGGGTTCGACATTCAGGTCTTAATAAAAAATTCATATATTACTTGATAACGATATGTATACTTGCGTAGTATCCCAATATAAATATATGTAAATTAAAAAAGTTAAATTCTTATTTTTCTTCAGGATCAAGTTTTTTATTTTGTTGCAAAATAAGGAAATATAAGTGAAAAATACTATCAGATTATATTGTGCATAAGCAATGAGTGTGGACCAAGTTTTTGGCGTCGTTGCTGGGGAAGAAAACTAAGTAAATTTCTACTCTTAGAAAGTCTTATTTAAACTTTGAATATTGTATCTTATTTTGTATGTTTTATTTTGTTTTATTTTATTTTATGTTAGTGTATGCATAGTTCAGGTTCTGAAAGACTAGTGCCCTACGATTTTGAATTAGAAAGAATTGTTAGAAAAATCAGAAAAACCCAAAAAAATAATAATCTTGAAAAATCCAAAAAAATTACAGAAATCACAAACCAAAATAATCAAAATGCTGAAATTCATCAACAGTTTAGACCTTTAAGAGATTATGTCAACCCTACTATAAATGAACTTTATTGTTGTATTAAAAAACCTATTGTAGTGGCTAATTCATTTGAACTTAAACCTGTTATTATCCAAATGGTATCAAATAATCAGTTTGGGGGATCACCAACTGAAGATCCAAATTTACATCTTACTAATTTTCTAGAATTGTGTGCTACATTTAAATACGATGGTGTTTCTGATGTTGCCATAAGACTTAGGTTATTTCCTTTCTCACTGAGAGATAAAGTTAAGATGCGGTTGAATTCGTTAGCACCTGGATCTATCAGAACTTGGGGTGATTTTGCATAAAAATTCTTTGTTAAATATTTTCCAACATCAAAAACTGTGAAACTTAGAAATGATATTACATCTTTTAATTAGTTTGAAGGGGAATCTATTTATGAAACATGGGAATGATTTAAAGAACTCTTAAGAAAGTGTCCACACAATGCTATACCAGATTAGTTAATAATTCATACCTTTTATAATGGATTAATTGGTTCTTTTAGATCTATTATCGATGTCGCTGCTGGTGGTTCATTCATGTTAAAACCATTTCATGATGCTTATGCTTTAATTGAATAGATGGCTACCAATAATATTCAATGGCCTTCTGAGAGGTTAAATCCTAAGAAATTAGCCAACATTCATGAATCTGATGCATTTACTATGTTAGTAAATCAAGTTGTTGCAATTTCAAGAAAGTTAGACCAATTTAGAAAGAATTTTTCTCAACCAATTTCCATGATCGAAAAGAATTCATTAGGCCCAACGATAGATTCTCAAGCATCATTAGAAACTTTGAATGTCATAAATAATAACCGAAATAACCGCTATTCCAATTATTATAACCCAGGTTTGAAGAACCATCCCAATTTTAACTGGAATAACAATTCGGGTGATAATAATCAGCAATAATCAGGGTGATAATAATCAGCAATGGGGGAACAACCAAGGAAACCCATTGGGAAACTGGAACAACCGAGGGAATAATAATTGTAGATTTACTTATCTTCCAGGTATCAAAATTAATATAAAATTTAAGGAGAAGAAGTTTTCTATAGAAGAAGTGGTGTTATAAAAGGGTAAGGGTAATCAGTTACAAAGTCAAGGAGCTACAATTAGAAATATTGAGAATCAACTTGGGTAAATCACAAGTTCATTAAACAAGTTCATTAATTAAGTAATAGATCCCAAGAAACACTTCCTAGTAATACTGAATCAAACCCAAAAGACTAGAATAAAGAACAAGTTAAATCTGTTCAACTTAGAAGCAGAAGAGAGTTGAATGGTAGGGTTCAAAAAGAGATTGAAGTAGAGAGAGAAGAAAATGAAGAATCTAAAGACGATGCTCCGAAAGATTCTGAAAGACCTATTTTTCTGCTGAGAATTGATTTAGAAATACCACCACCTTTATTTCCTCAGAGACTTCGACAATAGAAGTTGGATAAGCAATTTTCAAAATTTCTGAAAAAGTTTAAGAAGCTTACAATTAATATTCCATTTGTTGAAACCTTAAAATACCAAGCTATGTAAGTTTTATGAAAGATATTCTCAACAGAAAAAGGAAGTTTGAAGATAATGAGACTATTGCACTTAGTGAGGAGTACAGTGATATAATTCAGAAGTAACTTCTTGAAAAGCTTAAAGATCCTGATAGCTTTACAATTCCATGTGCAATTGGAGACAGATTTTATGGGAAAGCTTTATGAAAGCTTTATGTAATCATTAACCTTATGAGCTTTATGTTATTTAGGTGCAAGCATTAACCTTATGCCATTATCAATATTTAAAAGATTGAGATTAGGAGATATATCCACTACTACTGTAACTCTGCAGTTAGCAGATCGTTTAATGACCTATCCTAAAGGAGTTATAAAAGATGTTGTAGTGAAAGTGGATCATTTTATCTTTCTTGTTGATTTCATTATTCTAGATATGGAGGAAGATAAAGAGATACCTATCATTTTGGGGAGACCTTTCCTAGCCACAAAAAGAGCAATGATTGATGTGCAGAAGGGGGAATTAAAAATGTGCGTCAATGATTAAATTGTTACTTTTAACATTTCAAAGTCAATGAAATACCGTACAAAAGGTAAAGATGATGAATGCTATAGAATGGATGTTATTAGATATCTGAGTGAATGTCATTTCAAGACTACTTATGAAGAAAAATCTGAAGAAAAAGATTTGAAACACGAGAAAGAAGAGGAATTAGATCAATGTGTAAACCTTTTTAAGGAAGATTCAAGTTATGTTCAAGAAAGTTTTGAAATTTTGGACATGATAGACAAAGATAAATCATTTTATCCATCTATTGAAAAACCTCCAAAACTTGAGTTGAAATTACTTTCTGAACATTTAAAATATGCCTTTTCAAGAGATTCATCTACTTTACCTCTTATAATTTCCTTGTGGTTAACAAAGGAAGAAGAAGAAAAGCTGATGAAAATTCTGAAAAAATTTTAAGAAAGCTTTTGGATGGACAATTGCTCATATTAAGGGAATTAGTCCTTCAATTTGTATGAATAGAGTTAATCTGGAAGAAAACTGCAAACCCAAGGCTGATCCACAAAGGAGGACAAATCATATTATGAAAGAGGTTGTTAAGAAAGAAATTTTAAAGCGGTAAGATGCTGGAATTATCTACCCTATTTCAGAGAGTGCATGGGTTAGTCTAATTCACTGTGTTCATAAGAAAGGAGGAGTAACTGTAACTGTGAATGAGCATAATGAGTTGAGAACATTTATCTAAAGTTCTTAAGCTCAATGAAGAAACAAATTTAGTCCTTAACTGGGAAAAATGCTAATTTATGGTAGCAGGAGGAATTGTATTAGGTCATCAAATATCTGAAAATGGTATGGAAGTAGATCTTGCTAAAATTCAAGTGATCACTAGTTTAACTTATCCAACAAATGTAAGGGAAATTAGGAGATTTTTAGGACATGCAAGATTCTACAACGATATATTAAGGACTTTTCTAAGATTGCTAAGCCTTTATGCCATTTACTGGAGAAAGATGCAATTTTAAATTTTGATGAGGAATGCCTAAAAGCTTTTAAATTATTAAAAGAAAAATTAATCATTGCACCAATTATAGTTTCACCAAATTGGGAAAAACCTTTTGAACTTATGTGTGATGTAAGTGATTATGCTATTGGAGCTGTTTTAGGATAATGATATGATAAAATTTTTGATGTTATTTACTATGCTAGTAACACTCTTAATGAAACTCAAAGTAATTATACAACGACTGAAAAGAGTTATTAGCAATAGTATATGCCTTTAATAAATTTATATCATATTTGATTGGAACTCATTGTATAGTGCATACAGATCATTCTGCTATTAAGTACTTAATGAAATAGAAGGATACTAAAATGAGACTTATAAGATGGATTCTTCTTTTACAAGAATTTGGTTTTGAAATAGTAGATCGGAAGGGAACTGAAAATCAAATTGCTGATCATTTGTCCAGGTTTGAATTAAAAAAACCACTCAATTTTGAAAAAGAAATTAATGAACATTCTTCAGATGAAAAATTATTCACCGTAATTGAGTGGCGTGTTCCGTGATATGCCGACATTGTGAACTATATTGTTAGTGATCTTAAACCCTATGGAATGACATACCAACAAATGACAAAATTTATTTCTGAAGCTAAGACTTCTTTTTGGGATGACCCATATTTATGAAAATAAGGAAAGGATCTGATCATTTGAAGATGTGTACCATTAGAAGAAACTTAAGAAATTATCCAAAAATGTCATAATTCTTATTTTGGGGGACATTTTGGTGCTAATAAAACAGCATACAAAATTCTATAATCTGGATTTTATTGGCCTACAATTTTTAGAGATGTTAATGCTTATATCAAAACTTGGGATACATGTCAAAGAGTAGGTAATATTTCTAGAAGAAATGATATGCCCTCAATTATATGCTAGAAGTTGAAATATTTGATATTTGGGATTAGATTTCATGGGATCATTTATACCATCTTTCAGAAATTTATATATTTTGTTAGCAGTGGACTATGTATCCAAATAGAGAGAAGTTGTTGCTTTACCTTGATGTGATGCTCAAAGTGTTGCAAAATTTTTGAAAACCAACATATTTTGTAGATTTGAGATACCGAGAGTTATCATTACTGATGCGGGAAGTCATTTCAGAAATGTCATTATTTAGAAGTTATTATTGAAATATCATATAAATCATATGATTGCTACTTCTTATCATCCTCAAACAAGTGGTTTGGCTTAATTATCCAATCAGGAAATTTAAAGGATTATAGAAAAATTTGTAAATCCAACAAAAATAGATTCGTCAATCAAACTTGACTATGCTTTGTGGGCTTATAGGTCTGCATGTAGAACTCCTATAGCAATGTCCCCATAAAGGTTAATATTTAAGAAAGCTTATCACTTACCAGTTTAACTTGAAATAAAGAATATTGGGCTATTAGTGAGTTCAATTATAATTTAAAAGATGCTGGTGAGAAAAGATTCTTACAATTAAATGAGCTTCAAGAGATAAGAAATGAATCTTATGAGAGTGCTAAGATTTATAAAGAAAAGATGAAAATGTGGCATGATCAAAAGATTCTTACTAAAAATTTTCAGCCAGGGCAACAAGTTTTGCTATATAATGCAAGGTTAAGATTATTTCCAGGCAAACTTAAATTCACGTAGATGGACCCATTTGTTGTGATAAAAGTTTATCCTTATGAAGCTGTGGATATTAAAGATCCTAATTCTGAGAAAATTTTTAAAGTTAATGGACATAGAGTGAAACCTTATTATGCAGGGGATCAACATAAAAATAATGATGGAATGATGTTGGGTCAACTAGAATTAGCGCTGGTTACGTTGGGCTGATGACGTAAAACAAAGCACTTTATGGGAGGCAATCCATATTTATCAGTGTGTTTTTTCTTTGATTGTTGTTTGGAGTCTGATTAATAAATTTGGGGTAGTATTTTTGAGTTTATTATGTTCTAGTAATGATAATTTGACTTTATTTAGTAACCTAGAAATGTTAGAATGAGAATTTGGACGTTAAGTTGACTGGTAAAAAAACGTGCACTAGCGCTTAAGAGTTAACGCTTACGTGCCAGATCCGATGCTTAAGCACAGCAATTTAATCACATGTAGAAATCTTGATTTTCAGAAGGTGTAACTACAATTTTGTTGGAATAAGCGTGTCTTGGAAGTTTCTAGTCGTGTCTAGAAGTTATGAGGGGGAACTATGCCTATAATTAGAAGGGGTTTGTGAAGGAATTTCACCCCGAATTATTTTTAGCCCTACTATTCTAAGAAAGAGAGAGATTTAGAGAAAATGTCTTCATGGGAGATGGATTTGAAGAAGAAGGGAGAAGCCATGAGGAAGAAGTTCATTAGTTAAAGTGCACAAGGGCTGTATAACGGTTTCTTAGTCGTTAGTATTGAAGGGATATCGGAGAAGATCAACAAGATAGAGAATACTATATCTGTATTAGAGACTAAGGTGCTTAAATTGCAAGCTCATCTAGAACATAATGGGTGGCAACTTAAGATGCAATTCAACTCTTACCAGTTATGTAGAGGAAGCGGATAAGGCGATGTTCCTTAAGCAAAAGT
>NW_018224071.1:249477-253355 GCF_001263595.1 Phalaenopsis equestris
GTTAGGAATTGTGTGTTTGGAGTCATGATTTTAAATGTGTTAGTGTTTATGTCTTGTGTTTAGTGTTTGTGTCACTTATGTGTTTAACTGTAAATGTGTGTTAAGTGTTTTGTACTAGGAAAATTTTCTCATCCAAGACTATTTGGAGAGAGAACTAAGTGTTAAATGTGTTTGCACTTATTTGTGAATTAATATAAGTTTATTTTTGTGAAAATTTTTGTTATTTTTAGCCTCAAATTGAATTAATTATTGTGGAGAATCTTGAGAGAGAAAGGAGTTATAAGAAGTAAAAATAGTCATTTAAGTGCTACGAGACCATTTAAGGGTGGTTTACTTAGGCTAATAGTACATTTTACTTAGAATTAAAAATTTCAAAATTGTGCACTAGTGCCTAAGTGCCACATCTCGCATTTAAGCATGAGCCAACCAGAGAGGCAGGCGCCTAAGCGCTACTTACCAGCGCTTAAGCGCCGATTCACGAAAACCGGTTCGCGAACTGTTAAAAGTAAATTTTTGGTCCGAAAATGCCATTTTTAGCGCCTCCTATAGTCTTCCCCAACTCGAGTTTGCAATTTTGAGGGCTAGGGCAAGTGAAATTTGGAGATTTCTTGGTGGAATAAAGTGAGATTTGCTAGATCCAAGTTCCTGAGATTTGCTAGAAATAAAGTGAGATTTGCTAGATCCAAGTTCCTAAAAGTAAGAGCTTTACTTCTATGCAATAATTTTGGATCTTCACCATATATTTTAAGCAAATTTGGAAGATTTTTAAAATTTGCTATTCATGGTGAGAAGTGAAGAAAAATCTATGTAAATTTCCTGGGAAGTTTAGTTAGTGCTTTTGGAAGTTTAGTTTAGTGATTTAAACTTGATTTTTAATGTTATTTTTGGAATTTTACAAATTTGTAGAATGGCACCAAGAATGAAGAGGAGCAAAGGAAAGAGCCCATTTGATTTGAGCAAATTTGTTAGTTCAAAAGCTCAGGATCGATATAGTAATGCTCTACAATCACAAAAATTGATTCAAGAGCGATCTTTTAAGTGTCCAGGTGGAGAAGTGGAAGACCTGACAGTCTGCCAATAGTGGGAACAGTTTTGTTGTTTCTCTGTTGTCACTGTAATTTCTTTTGTATGGGAGTTTTATGCAAATCTCCCAGAGGCTGAGGACGATCGAGTTATGGTTTGAGGGAAGTTGGTACCTTTTTCTTTAGAGGTAATCAGCTTGTTTTATCATTTACCACCAGAGACTTTGTGCTTTTATGCGAATTATAGTCCTACTGAAGCGGAGTTAGATGAGATTATTTCATACTTGACTATTGGGAGAGGACTTTGGAAGATCACCTACGAGAGGAGAGTAAATTTCCCAACTTCAAAGTTATGTGAACCTTCAAAGGCGTGGAACTACTTCATTTCTGCTCGTCTGCTTCCTACAAATCATCTCAGTGAAGTGACCAGAGAGAGAGCGATGTTGAATTATTGTATTCAGGAGGGAAATCCCATCAACATAGGGGCTTTGATCTATCACACTATCATCCATTCTGCTACATCTATTACAACTGCAGGTCTGGGATTTGGTTCCTGGATCTTTTTTTTGTGCCAGCAGGCTGAGGTTAAATATGATAGTTGAGAGGAAGTTATGTTACCTCTAAAGCCCATCATGAAGGTGAATGTGAAGACTTATTCTTAGCATTCGATTTTTGGCTGGAGAGGAGGATTTTCCAGGAGCTATGGAATGGAAACATCTGCTGCATCTACCTATGTTGATTCTTCATCAATACCATATACTTCACGTGCTTCTACATCTAGAGGTGATTCTATTAAGACTCAAGATGAGTTATTGCAGAAGATGATGGATAATATCAATTTTATCACTGATAAGGTACAAAATTTTGAGCATTTTTCAGATCATACTAATAGTTATAATAGAAGGAAAGTGTATATGAAGAGAAATTTCACTCATCTTTGGAGAGCCTGATTAGAGGTGAACCAGGAGTGCAATTTCCTCCATATCCCCAATATCTTGATTATGAGCCTGCAGAAAAATGGTACAGCGGTGATTCTTAGGATGAAGAGTAGGGCTAAGAGATTCATTTTATGATTGTAATATGCTATGAACTATGTGGTCTGATATGTGGTATAAGCTTACTACATTTGCATCTGTGTGTTGTTTTGGACTATGTTGTGTTTTGAACTTTTATGTTTTATTATTATTATGACGTTTGTGGTAGTTAATATTTTATTTTTAAATTTTAGAGTAGTAACTGTTGTTTTTTGTTTAGTATTGTGATTTAGTTAGTTTAGAACTTTACTTAATTTCATATATGTTATAAAGTAGAAAATCTTGCTAGCTTAGATCTTAAACTTGAAATTCAGAAACTGCTACCCTTTATTTTTCTTTTATCATGTTTGCATGTTTGTCTTTATGTTAAGATTGTGATGTCAGTAGTGTGTATGTTTGCTTTTATGTTTATACCCACTGTTTAGAAGTCTATTTTAATCTCTACATGTTAAAGTAAAATGAAAATATAAAAAATTTGATTTTAGAAATGAGTAAAAAAATTTAGTTAAAATTTAAAGTAAAGAAGAAAAAAATTAAGTTAAAAATTTTTAGTATAGAAAATGATTAATATAAGTGAGTATCTTTAATAAGAAGAATTGTAATTTTGAAAAATTTAGATAATTTACACTTTTATTTTTAGTACTTAAATTTCTTTTATTAAAATGATTTTCAAACTATTATTATATTTATAAGTAAAATTTTTATATCAAGACTTCACTTTAGGAAAGGAGAAGTGAAATTCAAAATCATTAAAGGCCTATCCAGATATAGTAATCCTTGCCAAAAAGAAAAAATAAGAAGAAGAAGAATGAAAGTAAAAGAAAAAAAAAAGAAAAAAAAAAGAAAAAGAAAAGAAATGTACGGGAGGAGAAGCTTGAGGATTAGTGTCTAATCAAAAATTGATTCTACATTTGATCTTTTTAAAGTATAAGACTTGATAAAATCTTAAGCTTATAAATATAATATAGTAAGTAAAATTATTTTTAATAAAATTTTTTAAATAGAGAAAATAAAAGAAATAAAATCTAAATTTAGAGAACTTACAATATTTCTAAATTAGTAAGGAATTCATATTTTCATAGTTCTTAACATTAAAAATTTTCAAACTTTAAGTAGTTTCATTTACTAATTATTTTTTCTAAATTGGACTACTATATTTATAAATCTAAATTTTAGTAACTCCTAAGGAAACTCATATACATATCATACATATTTGGTTTTTAAAGATTGAAGTGTCACTAGAGGATAAGTAACATTTTAAGTTTGGGGGATTTTGATACACCTAAAATATATAGTATTTTTAGACACATTTTTATACTTATTTACCTATTTTTGAGATATTTTGTTTTAATGGAAGTTATTTTTGTGTTTTTTCTTGCATATTCAAGTAAAAATGGAAAAAATGCTTAACGGAGGGAAAAAGGATCAAATTTGGAGCAAAAAGGAGAAAAATTGTGCAAAAGAGTTTTGGCGCCTAAGCGCTAGATCCGACGCTGATGTGCCGGTTAAACATAGAAGGCAGCGCCTAAGAGCCCAGATCCCATGCTTAAGCGTCAGTAGCAGTTATTAGACGAGTAAAATCGGTTTACACAAATTTTGAAGAGGTTTTTGAGGCACTCATTGGCTTAAGAGGTGGTTGTAACCATCATGGACAAAAATTATCATGAAAGGACGCGTCTCTTGAGAAAATACATCGAATCAAGACACATTTTGAAGAGATCCCAAGGAACCTCTAGGAAAACCATAAAATAAAGAAGAGAGGATTTAGAGAAAAGAGTCCTGAAAATATTGGCAAGTTTTGAAAGTTCTTCTCTGGGGAGTT
>NW_018224071.1:253544-253775 GCF_001263595.1 Phalaenopsis equestris
TCTTCTTTTAAACTACTTCTTTTAAACTAAAGTGTGGTTTTATTTTCTCCATGGATTATGAGTAGTTTTCTTTATCTCTCTTCTTAGAATGATAAGTAATTAAGTTTTTGATGGAAGTTGTGGAGAGTATTGATCTTTAATGATGGAAGAAGTTTTGATGATTTAAATCCATGCACTTTATTTACTTCTTGATTTGGCCAATTCATATGTTAAAATTTGTTGTGAGAACAT
>NW_018224071.1:253946-286426 GCF_001263595.1 Phalaenopsis equestris
TTTATAGCATCTCTAGTAAGGGTAAAGAATATTATTGCTCCTATTTAACACAACACAATTTGCATACTTCCACAACAAAATTCCTATACTTATTACTGATTCATGATAAGAAGAAAGATATTTTCATATTAAGTACTTTTCTTCTACAAAAACTTTACTTATCTTTTTAAGTTATTATTGTTTCGTTAAAATATCAAAAATACCAAAAATGTTTAAATTTTAAATTCCTGCAAAAAATCATTTTTATTTTAAGTAATTATCTTTTCAAAAATAGGAAAAGTTTCTAAAAAGTGCATATTGCATAATCTTCTCTGTGGGTTCGATATTCAGGTCTTAATCAAAAAGTCATATATTACTTGATAACGATACGTATACTTGCGTAGTATCCCAATATAAATATATATAAATTAAAAAGATAAATTCTTTTTTTTCTTCAGGACCAAGTTTTTGGTTTTGTTGCAAAATAAGGAAATATAAGTGAAAAATACCATTAGAACTATTGTTATACTGTGCATAAGCATTAAACCGTAGACCAATGACCTGGCCAACATTCTCCAGACGTCTAGCAAGGGGGTTTATGATTTTATTGCAACTCGCTATAACCTTTGTTCCCTTTCGTACTATTAAGGGATAGATTTTAGTAGATTTTCTCGCAGCACACCTGCTTCTAGCTGGGTCCCCTCTCAAGGATGAGCTACTAGATGAGAAAATACTACAAATAGAGTCGTCTAGTGCCAGGCGTTCGGAAATGTACTTTGATGGAGCTTCGTCATCAAAAAAAGATAAAGGATCGGGAACACTTACACCAGGCAAAGCAGGAATTACTCTGAATTTCATCACAGTAGATCAGGGTATGTTGAGATTCTCCTATCACCTGATAGAGCCATGCACAAATATTGAAGCAAAATATGAAGCAATGATCACGGTGTTGGAGTTGGCAATCTCAATGGATATAGCAAACATTGGCATCTATGGCGACTCACAACTCGTCATCCAAAAAGTTATCGGACAATATAAAATTTTGAAGCCAAGATTAGCAAAATACCATTAGTATATGAAGTAGTTGTTAGAACAGATCCTTAATTTGACTTTATAGAGGATTCCTTGGGGAGATAACGCCCATGCCAACGCTCTAGCAAAACTTGCTAAGGAATTGACGTGTTTACTGGAGAATTCCATTGATATTATAGTACAAGGACATCAGGTTTTTTTTAGATTGACCTTAACAATCTACAAAAGCTTAGAAAAGAAGAGATGATGATTGTAGTAGCTAACAATTATAAAGATTGGCGCAAGTCATTGATACAATATTTGCAAATATGAAAGATACCAGGCGACAAATCCAAAGCATATCACATCACAAAAAGAGCTATGTTGTATGCTCTAGCTGGTGATGTCCTCTACACAAGATAGTTTGATCAGATGTGGCTGAGATGTCTAAGCAGAGCCAAAGCACAAAATATCATTATAGAAGTACACGTCGGATTGTGTGGAGCTCACCAATCGGGGCCAAAGATGAAAATGAAGATTAACAGACTCGGATATTTGTTGACCTCACTTTTGGTTGAGGTATAGTTTCCTCTTTAGTAGCTAGGGTCTTGCCATAAGACTTTCCTTTTGACTATTCCTAGAGGACTAGAAAAGGAACCCTCACAATTAGAAACTCTAAACTCTTCATTGCTTAACCTGAAGTTCCACAGATTGGTCCTAACCTCTAGCACTTAATAGGTGGGGCCAATATAGGGGAGCTCAATAGGAGTCCCCATAGGATTGTTTGGCCTTAAGTTCAACCCTCTGGGTGTTGGTCTTAAGCTGGTGCATATACTGTCACTCACTTGCACATTACATTCCACTCACAACCCTGAATCCAAACTTGTTGGCATTGATCCCTTGATCTTTTAGGAGACACATGGAGCTGGTCCCCTAATTTCACTAGCTCTTGGCTAGAGTTTAGATAAGACCAGTACATAGAGGACCCAAATAGAGACTCCATTGGTCCATAGCTCAAATAAGATGGTTGGCACCTCAATTTCACCAAAATACCTAACTTAGTTTTTTGCGTGCTCAAACCTATCCAATTTTACCAAAACACCCCCAAACCTTAAGTTTGACCAAAATTCTCAACTTCACCCAAAATACCAAAATTTGTTCAAAAATCATTTCAAACCATTTGAAACCACCCAGATTGCACAAAACCTCCTCAAATTGTCAAAATTACCAAAATACCCCTCAAATTACCAAAATTGACAAAAAAACCCTTGGTGACCCAAACTTTTCCAAAACCCCCAAAATCATTTCAAATGTCCCCAAAACCAATTTAGATTCTTCAACTGAACCCAATTTGGCCATTTGACCAACTTTGACTAAAAGCCCTAAATTGCCCTTAAAGGCCCAATTACCATAATTCACCCTAAATGTCCAGCAATTTGATCCCAATCTTCTCCAATTTCAATCCTAAACTCAAATTAATTATGAAAATACTCAATTAAAACCAAATCAAAGTACAATTGACTCACATTGTGAACCCAATTTCAGTAAAAACCAAAATCAGTAATTTTGACCATATGACCTAATCTCACCCATCTGAACCCTTTAGCCCACTCACTTTCTCCAATTTGAATCTCAAACCATTTATAACATTACTACACACCAAATTGAACCCACTACTAGTCTTCTTCAAGCTTCAATTTCACTCAATTTCAACCTAAATCTACTAGTCTTCTTCAAGCTTCAATTTCACTGAATTTCAACCTAAATCCAAAGTTCCGAATTTGCCTCAATTTAGCCATTTGCCCAAATTCCACCAAATGGAATGCTCTAATCCAAAAATTGACACCCAATTGATGTTGAAAACTGCTCATAACATCCCCCTAGGCCATTTTGAGTCATAAATTTAGAATTAGCTCAACTTTAGCCTAACCTGAACCCAATTCAAACCCAACATGCCCAAATTTACTAAATGATCAAATACCACCAAATTTAACACTTAAATCAATTCAAAACCACTCCAAATCTTTTATAAACTCTTTATGACAATAACTTACACAAATTTTCTCAATTAATTGAGTCCAATGTCATGGCTAGCTTTACCTAGACCCAACTTCAAGCCAATTTGACCCAAATTGAACCCATGCACCAAAATTGACCAGGCCATGCCAAATTGATCAAGCCAAAGCTTTTCAGCCATCAAGTACACCCTAGTGACCAGGCTAGACTCACCTAGCCCACCCTAGAGGAGATATGGACCAATGGTCCCCTGATTTAAGGGATGTCTCCCCATTTTTTCCTTAATCTTGAAATATCTTTTCCATCATGCCATTCCATGAGGGGTTAACCATCATTAGCCACCCCCTGACCTCCCTGAGCTAGGAAATGACTGAACCCTGGCCAGCCACAAACTCAACCGCTAAAAACAGCTAGCCTAATAAAATTCCCATTGGCTAAAACTCAATTTTAAACTCATCTGAGCTGGCTACGTCTGATTGGCGACTAGGGCTTGTCATCCCTCCATTTAAGCACTATTTTGCACCCATTAATTGCCCTTGGTGGCCACCCCAAGCTTGTCGATTGTGGTGCTCAAGTCACTAGTTAGCGCAAATAGATAGGGATATAATTTTATTAAGCGTAGAAGTGATGTTTCTAGGGTGAAAAGCTAAATTCTTACGGTTTAGAGTTTGGATCTAAGGTTCCCTATTAGGTCCTATAGAGGGCATAATGGGTAATCTGGAAGTGAGAGACTAAAATATACTCAGCACTACTACACTAACTGAAACAAACTTTAGGCTAGTCGACGTTCTTTACAAGCATCGGGATGGGGTAAATAATAGATTTGCTCCTATGTCACAACACCACATTTAATAGCCCCCTTCATGGCCAAATGGGAGATCATAAAAATCTTTGGGAAAACTCTGCCAAAATCTCACCAGCGACCCTCCAAGAATTCCTAAGCTCAAGCCCACAATTTTTCCCCTCTAGTTCCCCCTGTTAGAGCACAATTTTGAGCTCAAAATTTCAGTTTGAACAAGGACAGATTTCTCTACACCTCCATAGCCCACTAAACTCTAATTAAATAATGTCAAAACCATCACCAGAGCAAGAGGAGTTGATTCCCCACAAAAGCCCCATCTTAACAGCCTCTAAAATAGCTCTATAACATAGATCTAGACAAACACCTGAAATCGAGCTTGATCAACATCATAGCTAGACAATTCACCACTGCCCCAGAACTCATTTGAAGGTTCTTTGGGTCTATCTGAAGCTCTACAATCATCTAATTGAGACATCCCCTCTCATCCAAAGGTATTGTGCCTCTACCCTAAACCGAGCTTATTTTGATTTTTCATTTGTAATGGCTTGATTTCATGCTTGACTAATCATATCGATAGACGCTTCTTGAGTTGATGAAGGTTTAAAAGCAAACCCTTATGCAATTTTGTTGAGTCTAGATGAAGAGCTTAAGGTTTTAGTATGAATGTTTCTCTTTTTTGGACACTTGAGGACGATGACGGAGAGCTGTATTATCGCGCGTTTATTCAACGTACGGATGAGATCAAACAAAATGAATGGATGGAATGAAACTTGGGCTGACAAGCGGCTACATGGATGGCGATGTTAAATGGTGGAGTGTCGTGTGTAGACATTGGAGTGGACGAGGTTGAGGTGACGCTGTGTGGATAGAGGGATTTTTTATTTATTTTAATGCCTAAGCTTTAAAAAATAAAATAAAAAATACCCTCTTGCTCAACGAACAAAGGAAAAACAACGTAGACTAAAAATGAAGAATATTTATTTACTTTCTAATTTTTAATGAATTAAATACTCTTTGGAGTATTTTAATTCATTATTGTCAAGCATTGGTCACCATTGCTTGAAATTTTTAGGGTTCATTCCTTATGACAGGGGCTATGTCCTCTGATTTTTGCATGGTCAAAGAGCATCTCTATGCTTCTAACGCTAATTTTCAAGTTAAGATGGCCTTTTTAGCTTATTTTAATTATGTAAATTAAAATACCACATGAAAAATTATGAGAATTATTTCAGTAGCTTTCTTATGGGCAGAGATGCCTAGGAAAAATGCCATGATGGTTTGAATAGTTTTGTAAATTTCTACATTTGATTAAGTGCATATATCTTGTATTAGTTTATGTAAATTAAATATTAATAAAAAATCAACAAATTTAATTCCACATTGTGCATAAAAATCAATTTAATCCACTATAAGAATTTGAAAATTGTTTGATTAAGTTTAACCACTAAAGTTGATTTTTCAAGAAACGTTGTGATTTTTGTACAAAAATAATTATACTAAATTAAATACACTTTGGAAAATTATGAAAAGTGGTTTTCTGAGTTCCTTGTGACCATGAGTACTTTGGAAAAGTAAAAATCATTTTTGATAAAATACTTTATTTTTTTGCTCTATTTTGAATTAAGAATAATTATAAATAATTAAAATTTTCAAAAATACAAAAATATTTCAAAATATTCCTAATTTTTTCCTGATCACTTAGGACTCATTACAATATTTTTTTCCAATTTTTCTAAGTTCAAAATGAATTTCTAAGAATGTGTTTTCCCATTCTTCTCATTTAAATAGATATAATAAGTAAATTAAAAATCAAAAAAATATAAAATTTATTTCTCTGAGTTTATTGGACTCAGAGAGGTTTAATAAAAATATAAAAAGTCATTTTTGTAAATGAAATATATTTTCTTTTTAATTAAATCACCAAAAAACATTAAATAATTATAAAATTAAATTAAAAAATTTGGTTAAAAAAATCATGGTTATTTGCCTAAGTGTTTACTCTGACCTAAGGGGACCCATAATACTTTTCTTATAAACCAAAAATTTTATTTTGATTGCTTGAATAAATTAATTTTTAAAATCTTATTTTCTAGGTTAGAATAATTATTTAAATTAAATATAAATAAAAAAAACCATATTTTTCTCCTCTAATGTTTTAATTACCCTACGGGTAGAGTACTCAAAAAATCTCTTAAATCACTTTAATTATGCTTCATGAGTTATGAGGTGAAGAGCCCCAAGGGTAAAGTGGCCATTTTAGGCTTTTGGCCCCTTAATAAAAATTTAGGATTAATTAAAAGGAAAAATGATAATTTTGATCCTAATTTAAAATGTTTGGATTATTGAAACATAATAGGTATGGGGTAGAAACCAACTTGCCACCTTTCCAAGATAAGAATAAAATTATAAATTTTCTAAATCATTAGATTTGGAAGTTGATCAAAGTCAAATGATTCTCAAGTGATCGGCCTAAATTAGGCAAAGGATGTTCCAATTATGATTAAGTCCACACAAAATAAATGATCTAACTTCTTTTGATCAAAATCCATATCATCTAAATTAAAATTCTATCATTTGCCTAAAGTTTCTCCCATTAGATTCATTAAGGGGCTTGGTAGTGATCTTAGGCTCTATTTTAAAACTTGTTTTGATGGGATTTAGAAAATAATGTTGTTGATGATTAACACCATCAAGCCAAACTTTAGTGGTGGGTATCAAATCTTTAATGACTGAAACTTGCCTTATGGGCATTCACCCACATAACTTTTAAGTAAAATATCAACTCATTAATTGAGTACCCTACCCTTGGAATGACTAAAATGTCAAAGTTCACCGAGTAATGGGGTGATTTTAATTTGGCCTGGGATGATTAATAGAACAATATGGTAAGTTTTAGAATGAACTCAGATATTTCAAGAGATCTTTAAAGCAGTCTGGGGTCATCCCATGAATACTTTGGAATCTTTTGAATATTCTGAAGGACAAATTGGACTTGCTATATTTTGTTCTAGAATCATCCATTAAGATCTTTCGATTAAGCCATTAAGATCTTTCGGGACTCAATAAATCATAACTTGGGGTTTGTTAGTTACACCTTCAACTATTCATGTTTTAGCTTTTTTGTAATATTATGACTACCTGGTTGAGTACTTTCCATTACATGCAAAGTAAAACAACTTTCCAAAAATTAATCAACATTTTGAAAAACAGAAACAGACTATTTCAATATTAACCATAAATCCTTTAAAATTTCACTAAAATTAAAATGTCCTTTTGAATTTACAGAAGTCCCTCGGAGGAGGTAACCCATGGTTGCTAATGAGATCTCCCCAGTTTACATGGGTTTCACAACTCATTTAAGTTAAGTAAGTTCAAAAGAAAATAGTGATACCGGAATGAGGGAACCATGATATCCTAACCGGTGTCACTCTAAAAATATTTAAATAACCATAACCTTGGGAAAAAATTATTTTGACATTATAACTTGACACATTAGAAAACTTAACCTCTAAATCTGATACTTCTCATAATCTTTACAATTTGACACTTCTAAAACTTAAACCCGCAACGACGAGGAGCTTGGAGCTAGCATTGTGGGCAGCACGACCATCTTCAATAGCAAAACATGTCTACATCAGCTAAACCATTCCTTAGAATTAAATAATCAAACCATAAGATTTTGAGGTTTTCCGCCTAGTGTGATATAAATCCTCAACTTATCATTAGGCCTTTGTGTAGCCCTGCTATACAATTTAAGCCCTAACTTGTTTTAGGATTACTAGGTTGTCGTTCAGTATGATTTAAATCCTCACATCTTCCAAGCCATTTGTGTGATCGTTTCATATAAATGTAAGTCGTAATTAAAAAAATTGGTAGGATAAACATGTAAATATTTCTACTCTAAATTAAAACCAAAACATAGGGTAGACTAGAAAGTCACTGAGGTTCTCCTTAGGATCTGTGACATCCTCTAGTTCTTCTCCTTTTAGATTTCAAAAATAAAATGTTCCAAATTTGAGTCATTCCCATTACACACCTCTTTGTTCGATCTCACTGAAAATTCCTATCCTTTGAACTTATTGAAGATAATATCCCCTGATTCTTATCGAGAGTTTTCTTAGATAATTTCGGTTATCTAGGATGTATTTATCTATAGGGGCTTGCCCGTATAGAAATCTCTTCCGAACCCAGCTTAATATAAGCCCTATTTAATTTTTCATATTAAATAGGGGACCTTGTCGGCTTATAATAAAATGGTTTCGTAGACCAAACTGATGTCATACATTTCTTAGCTTATTTAACTGAGCATCACCGTCAAGTCATGTGTCTATCTTTCGAGATGGATACATAGCTTAGAATGTGGCACTCATTCATTTAAACTATGAAAGATATGGGATCAGTTTGATTTCATATTTTTCCAAAATTAAGTATATATGTAAATTAAATTTCTCTTTGAAGCGGGCAACAGGATTTTGATTCCGGTGACCGACAGGTTCTACAAGTCGACCCCGACAAGTCGACCCCGCCTAAAATAGTGTCGATAGCTTCTGGCGACTCCGATTGGGACAAGATTTTTTCTCTATTTAAATTAGGGAATAATATCATCATACACAGGTAATGTGTCCATGTCCCTTATGGACCAAATTAACCTTCTTCCGTGGGCATGCTTTGCTCATTTACTTCTTGGGTAATTACGGTCAACTCTTTTGGACTTTATCTGTTCAATCACCTTGGAACAGAGAGGTGCAGGAGTTCATTAGGACTTTTAATCATTGTGGGGGTTGGGCCTCCAATAGGCGTGTTGGTGGACTAGTTCCGCCTGTACTATATGCGTTGTGAAGGTTGTCCTGCACTGGGTCCCAAGACTTTACTTTCTTATTCGTCTATTTTCCGATTTGGTTTCTTATTTTGCAAATTAAACTAAATTGTGTCATGCTGCACTTGCTTTTTAACTTTTCTTAATTAATTAATTAAATTATTCTACTTTCAAACTATCTTTACTAAATTTTAAAACCTTCACAAACTAAATTAAATAAGGATTTGCCCAGCCTAAAAAGCGACCTTTGTTAATTGTTAGTGTTCACACTAAAGTTACAAGGTATTGGCTAAATAACTAACCCCATGGCTTTCTTTTTGAAGTAACTGCAATGGCGTTCCGTATGCTCACTTTCTCTTGCAACTTGCCAACGATCCACGATGCCCGCAATGTTGTTCCCACAGTCAAGTTTGGAGCTGGATTCGATGAACTGGAAGTCATGCTCAAAAAGGCTCCCTTTGTCATGATGAAAGTTACTTCTCTGGAAGTTCAGAAGCTATCTGCTGAGTTCAAATTGAACTGTCGCTAGGATTTCCCTTCTTACAAGAAGCTAAAGACTTTTGCTCTAGCACCTACTAAGCCTGAAGTTCCAAATTCTGTTAAGGAAAAAGAGGTTATGATCATTGAAAATACAGTCGAAGGATTCAACCTCCCGTCATTAGTGTTTGAAGTTAGGTCAAATTCAAGAACTACGCCATTAACTCGGTCACAAAGAAGAAACAGCGGCTAAAAGATCCGGAAGGCTGCTAATGCCCAAATTTATGAAGAGGTGTCTGTTAATGAAATTCCTCATCAAGAGCAACTAGGATTGCTGGAGACCTATCCGCTTCTGCGAGGGAGTAGGTTCCATCCCCTAATGGACACCAATGTGTACAAACGTATCCAGAAGATTGTTGCTACTTTACCGTTACCTCATGGACATGGTGGGAAGAGGAAGAAGCTCACTCCTATCACCCGAGTCAGTACAATGTTTCAGATACTAGCTACCAAAGAGGGTTGTTCGGTAAGTGAATTACTTAAACGAGTGAGATTTGCAGTATCCCCTCAGATGAAGAGAGAAATTCTAAGAGATGTCAAATCTTCTAGACAATTTCAAAGAGCACTGAAACTTTGTCTGCTCGCATTACCATCAGGTTCCGCCTGGGAAACAGAGTTTATACTACCCCCATCACCACCGATTTTACCGTCGCTGCTCCAAGACCTACAAGTCATCGACTAGTTAACTCACTTATGGGTCGAAGAATTCTACCAGTTACCATTCATAAGGATGTTTCTAAAGTTGCGAAGGAAAAGATGAAGAAGTTACCTGAAATTGTATCTAGTATGCACCATGGGGAGCATACTTCTCTCTGACATGTCGATGCCACTATTGAGACACCCCATCTCAAGAAGTCACGATCGAAGAAAAAGGTATGGGTCCAATATGGTTAAGTGAGTTTGTAGGGTAGGATCTTGGAATGAGTCAAGGGTCTGAGGTATCTAACATCATCGCAGCTATTGCTACCCAGTTAGATAAGCAAATGGAGGATGTTCAGCAGAATCCCCCAGATCTCAAGATGATACAAGAATCTATAATTGAAGAAAAGGTTGAGAAGCTCAGGGTCAAGATTTCTGAGTTAGCCTGAGATTATGTACTTTAACTATTATCTCGATGAAAAATTCATGGATATTCATGTCATCGAAATTAGAGACGCTGCATTTGTGTTTGAAGCCCAACTCTGGTTGAAGGAAACACCATAGATGATCTGTGTAGGGTTGTTATACTAAGGGATGAGAAAATCAAACAAATGGAGAAAAGGATGAAAGAGATGGCGACTACCATGGTTACCATGGCTACAGTTCATGGATGGTCTCATCCACAACAATTAGCTTATCTGGAAGTCAACTAGCCAGAAATTGTACACATCTCCAATGAAATAAGGGAAGTTGCCTCAGCTAATAGAGATGATCAACAAAAGAAGGGCACATTCCAAAGCATCATATTAGAGAAGGAATTTAAATAAGTGGTCGAACAAGTTTGAGAGGCCTTAGCCCAATCTAAGGGTGGTGCATTGATTTTAAAGGGTATACCCTACCTGAAGGAGTTCGATGCAGTACCCTACCCTAAGGGTTTTGTGTCACTTAATCATAAGATATTTGATGGGACTGGAAATCATAAGTCAGGAAGATAAGAAGGTTAATAGTTGGAATTAACCTAATTGTTCCAGTTTTTTGTTGGGTTCGATTAATTGTTACCCCATTGTTGATTTCCACAACTAAAATTGTTCCAGTTAAAATTGGGGTGGTTTTTCTAACCTGGGTTATAAAGTTTAGAATATGGGCTATTGGGTTTATTAGCAACTGCATGTAAAAATTCTAATGATTGAGAGTCATTCATTTGTTGTAATAAATTATCCTCACTTAATTGAGGTATCTGGGAAAACTCATTGCATAATTATCTAACTTCTTAGATATCACAACAACTTAAGATAGTAAAAAGGTAAATCATCATTATCATGAATACTAGCCACTCTTTTAGGATTTACCCTTTCTGAGGGTCATTGAAAATTATTAGTTGTCATTTCTTCAATTAAGGCATGAGGCATGAGCTTCATCAAATCGACATTAAAGATCATCCAACAACAGCATCAATTATAGATCTAAGGGATCCTATTAACCCATTATAAAAATTTTGAATGATTAACAAGTCAGGTATAACATAATGTGGACACTTTCTAAGGAGTCCCTTAAATCCTTCCCAAGCCTCATAAATTTACTCCTCTTCAAACTAAAAAAAAGAAGTGATACAATTTCTAAGTTTAGCTATTTTTGGAGGAAAGTATTTAACCAAGAATTTTTGTGCAATATCTCCCCAAGTTCTAATAGATATAGATGCTAATGACTTTAACCTCATCTTAGTTTTATCCCTTAAGTAAAAAGGGAATATTCTAAGTTTAATCACGTTGTTTGATACACCATCATATTTGAATGTAGCACAAAGTTCTAGAAAACATGCAAGATGTAAATTTGGATCCTCGTTTGGTGTTCCCCTAAATTGATTATTTTTCACCATTTGTATTACTATAGGTTTAAGTTCAAATGAGTTACTTGCTACAGTAGAGATTTGAATACTTATGTTAATTTCATGTCCCGTAGGGTTCGCATAATCCCTTAAAGGTTTTTGTAAATTTGGATGCTTTCTTTCATTAGTTACCATTTTAATGTTATTTTGTGATGTGTTTGTCATTTCTTAAGAATTGTGAAGCTGTTTTTGCTTTTGATTTCATCTTATAGTTAATTTTAATTCAAAATTTTAGTGCACTAAACATTCAAATCCCGAACTTTGTATACAAAAAGTAAAATTTAGAAAGTAAAATATTAAAAATATCTAGATAATATATATATATATATTCTTTTTTTTATTTTCTTGTTTATCGCAAATTTTTTTGTGTTTTTGTAATTTTAAAAAATTTTAAATAATTCTAAAACTAATTTTGTAAGTACTTCTATACTTTAAATAAAGTTCCTAAGTCAAAAAAAAATTCCAAAATGAAATTTTCTCTTAATTCATTTTAATTCACCGGCAACGACACCAAAAACTTGACCTAACTCGCAATTACGCAGATATTTATATTCCTTACTATGCCAAAAAACATGGCACAAATTATATTTAGTAGCTAGTGATAACAAATGTAATATGATAAAATTTAAAGAAATAGTTTTCTCGTTAGGGGTGCTACGCAAGTATATGTATCATTTCAAGTACTATTCGATTTTCTAAAAAAAAACACTAGCATCAATCCCACAAAGATCTATGAATGGAAAAAGAAATTAAATTCAAGAATTTTAACTTTAAGAGAACTTTACTTAAGACTGCAACAAATATCTAAATTAGTAATGAAGAAATTAAGTTTACTAATTTATACAAATTCAAGTAAAACTAAATATATAGATTTTAGAATACACACACACACACAGAGATATATATATATATATATATTGTCGAAGCTATTTTTGGTTGGAGTTGCCCGTAAGAAGCTGTCAGTCATCGGAATCAAAATCTCGTCGCCCGCTTCGGAAGGACGTTTTAATTTACATATATATTTAGTTTTAAAGAAATATGAAATCAAACTGACCCCATATTTTTCCTAGTTTAAATGAAAGAGCGTTGTACCTCAAATCATGTATCTATCCCGAAGGATAAACACAAGACTTGAGGATGAGGCTTGATCAAATAAACTAAGGTGTTTTGTCTGTGAAACCTTCGTATTTGCCGACAAGTTCTCCTATTTAATGTAAAGAATTAAATAGGGTTTATATTAAGTTGGGTTCAGACATGCTTCCTATAAGGGCAAGCCCCTATAGTTATTTATAACCTAAATGACCAAAGTCACCTAAGAAGACTCTCGACAAAAATCAGGAAATATTATCTTCAGGGAATTCAAAATGGTAGGACTTTTCAATGAGATCGGACGTAGAGGTGTGAAAGGGGATTGGTTCAAATTTCAAATATTTTATTGTAGGGTCCAAAATTGGAAGAACTAAGGGATTTTGTGGATCCAGAGGGGAATCTCAGTAACTTTCTAAACTATCCTAATGTTTGGTTTAAGTTTTGAGGAGAAATATTTAGGTGTTTCGTCCTGCCAATTTTATTAGTTAGGGCTTACGTTCGTGTGAAACTATCACGTTCGTAGCCTGGAAGATGTGATGGTTTAGGTCGTGACAAACGACAACCTCGAATCCAAAGAGGAGTTAGGGCGACAACCTCCGGATCCAAAGAGGAGTTAGGGCTTATATTGTATAGCAGGGCTATAAAAGGCCTGGCGATACAAAGCCCTAAAGATAAGATGATGATTTACGTTTCATAAGCAAACAACCTCAAAGTTCTATGGTTTTGTTGTTTAAGTCTAAGGAAGATTGGTTTAGCTGGGGAAGACAGGTTTTCCTGTTGTAGATGGTCGTGCTGCCCACCATGCTAGCTCCAAGCTCCTTGCCGCGATGAGTTTGAGTTCTCTAGTGTGTCAAGTTGTAATGTCGAATCAGGTGCCCCTATGGTTGAAGTTCTTTAAATTTTATGGGAGCATGTTAAAGTTGGTTAGAGCGACACCGGTTAGGGACACCGGTTAGGGTTAGGATCCTACGGTTCCCTCATTCCGACACCACTATTTTTTATTGGATTCACTTAGTTTAAATGAATTTACTAAAGTCAACTTAATAAGTTCCATAATTTCATTTAGACCATAGGAAACCTCGTTAGCAACCGTAGGTTACCTCCTCCGAGGAATTCTCGATCATCTAATAGAGACCTCTTAATTTAGTTACAATTGTAGTTTTGTGTGATGTTTGTGATTAAATTTTGAGTTGTTTTTTGTTTTGAATGTTGTGGCGGTGAATTTTATCTTTGTTGATTTTAGTTTTGGTTTTGGTTTTGGCTATCATGATAGTTTTAGTTTTCATGCAGGGTGACAACGTTGTTAAGCATACAAGTTTGAAAGTATAAAAGCACAGTATGAAAGTATAAGAAAGACAACGCTAAAAATTGTAAAAGCGTACATGACGAGTCTTCTCGTTCCACCACCTAAAACTCAAAAGGCATGTTAAGGCATTTTATATGAAACATGAAAGTAAAGTTTGGTGATCTTCCTAACCCTAGGTCTTATCTTGGTGGGTCCTTAGGAATTTAATTAAGGATGATGTTGTCAAGCAAAATATATTAAGTTAAATAGATCTTTGAGGTATCCAACAGATCTAGAGAAAGAAGCAGGTCCGTGCTACTCTCTCCCTGCCTAGTGGAAAATCCCGAGCTCTTTTAAACTTATTATGTTGCTTAACAATTCATCATGTAAACACCCTAATGCTCAATGAACATTGATGTCTTAATTAACCCTAAGAGTAGGGTAATTATCATTTGCAATTTAATTTTGAAGATTATGTGGGTGAAAAATCTTATAGAGGCAAGTTAGTGTTAGTGGAACACTGAGCCAAATTTTGGTTATAATTGGGCTTGTAGTGTTTGAAAGATGTTATAATTTTAAATGATATTTACTTTTCTAATCCTTATTTAAATGAAACTTGATTTAGCCTAAGTCACTACTAAGCCCTTAAGACCTACGTGAGTGTCTTAATTAATTTTAAAAATGTTAAGCTTTAGGTGGTCATAATACATGATTCGAATCTTACCTGAAATTCAAAATAGGGGTATTATTAATTATTGACTTCAAAAGTTATACACCTAAGCCTTAGGTTCATTTTATTTTAATAAACTTTCAAATTTTAATAATTTATAAATTTATTAAGTTTTCTTTTCAATTAAGAGAGTGAGGTTAGTTTCTACCAAGTAAACCCTTGTGTTTCAAACATCCAAATTCAGAGTAGAGGTTACCCATTTCTCTCTTTAAATTAAGCCTAAATGTTAATTAAGACTAAATCTCCAAAATTACATATTTGCGCTTAAGGCTCTAACACCTCATAATTTATCAAATTCAATTCAAATGACTTTGAAATTCTTATCATACCTCATTCATGGGTCAATTAAGATATCAGAGGAGAAAATGTGATTTTTGAAAATTTAATTTAATTTATATAATTATTTTCATGAAAAAATAGGATTTTTCAAAGAAAATTCCTAACTTGACCAAGGTAAATCCTAATCCCTTGAAATTTTTATTGGAGTTATACCTAGACTACAGAACCATTTGGGCTAGATTTCATCATTTTTTGAATTTTATCTGAAATTTAAGAATTATTTTAAGATCTCAATTATTTATTAAATATAAAATCTTTTAAATGGGGAAAATTAAGTTTTATATTTTTGAAAAATCCCCCTGAGGTCAGAGAACTCACAGAAAAAAATTTTATTTTTCTATAAGTTTTATTTGATTTACTGGAATTATTCTTAATGAAAACCCATTTTTTAGCCTTTAAAAATCATTTTTGAGCTTTAAAATTCAATATCTTTATTTAGAAAACCAGGAAAAATATTCCAATTATTCATAAGTGCTTAGGAAATAATTTAGAACATTTTCATGAATTTTATTATTTTTGTGATTTTTATGGATTTTTAATGATTTAAATATTTAAAAGAGACTAAAAATCAAGTTTTTATTTTAATTATCATTTTATTTTTGAAAAATACCCCTGCTCTCAGAAAACTCAAAAAATAAATTTGTATAAATTTTTTAGTTATATTTTGATTTTTAAAAATCATTTAAGTGCTAAAATGATATTTATCCTTAAAAATCAACTTAAGTTATCAAATGCTTAAGTTATCAAATAACTTAAGTTATCAAATGAACTCAAAATACTTTGAACTTTTTATGGTGGGTTCTCTGGATCATAGATAATAGTGGAGATCAAAAATCAAGTCATTTAAATGTTTATATCTTTCAAAATTAATTTTTTTAATGATTTAGTGTTTATGAAAATTAAGTACCTTTTAAATGACTTGACTCATGAAATTATTTCCAAAAGCTCCTCTAATCATGGTGGACCTTCCAAAAATTTTGCTGGAATTTTATAATCAACATGCTAATTATAATGATTAATTTATACAAATAGAAGACACAAACTTGAAAAATATGGATCTCTGTCTAGGAACCTCCTCTAACATTGGAAAAATCAGATGATGTTCCCTAAGACAGAGACAACAACAAGCTAAAATTTCAAGCCATGATAATGTTCCTACATGCATGGAGAATTAAAACTTTCAAATCAATGTTTAATTAATTAAAAACAAAATATGCCTCAAATGAACTTAAAATTATTTTCACATTATTCTCCTCTATTCACTGAGCAAAGGAGTATTTTTATTTTATTTTTAGGATTTTTCTACACCAAGATATGAATTTTTCAAGTTAGGGGTGTTTAAATAAATAGGGAAAATCCCTATTTATCTATTCAAACAGCGCGTACTGACTAGATCCTTGGCAGCTCCGAAGGCACACGTGGTGCGTTCTGGTTGGACGCCGCCATCCACGTAGCTGTTGACTCGGCCCGCAGTTTATGTTTCGAAGCGTTGTCCAGCTCGATCTCCTCCATCCATTTGAAACATGCTTGATCAAACGACTCCTCGTCATCGCCCCCGCAAGAGTGATCTCATGACCTTCCATACTAAAACCTTAAGATCTTGACCTAGAGTCAACCAAATCACTTCTGGTTTGATCCTATGGACTCGTCTAAGTGAGACGAACACATACATACGGTAATCATGCAATTAAATTAAGCCTAATAAAATGGAGAATCAAAATGGGCTCGAGTGGAAGAGAAGTTTTATACCTTTGCTCTGAGAAGTGAAGCTTCGATCAGAGAGTCTCAGCACGTTCGTTATGATCCAAAGAGGCTAGGGATTGAGTCTCTGGTCTTGGTGTGAGGCCTATATATGATTTCGATCACGACCGAATTTTGGGTGTTAGTCTAGAGCTATGGTAGAGGCTCTCTGTGAGGGGAATTTGATGGGGCTTTAGCTCCTTTCACTGTTGTGAAGGTGTGGGAAAGTTTAATTTCAGTTTGGTGGAGTTTAGAGGTGTGGAGAGTTTTGTCCTATCTCCGACAAGGTTTTGAGCTCAAAAATTGGACTCCGACAAGGGGATTCAGGGCAATGTGGTGGTTGGGTTTCATTGAGGAGGTCTCAAAGAGGCTTTGGGATCAATTTTGGGAAGTCTCTCAGAGTAATTTTTAGCTCTCCCTCCATGGCCATGGAGGGGAGCATTTTATAAAAATGGCCTTAGGCTTGCTGAGGCTGGCTTTCATGGCCAATTGGGGCGTCAAATGTGTTGACTAGGTGGAGGGCGGAGAGGTTATAAGTTTCAATTTGGATGATGTGGCCTATAGGTTTGAATTGGGTGAAGTTCTTTTGGGGTGGCTCTCAGTTTCGCCATTTTCCGGCCACTAGGCTAACCGGCCGGATAGGGGGAGGTGGCTAGGAGCTCAGGGAACCCAGGGGAATCTGTCAAAGCAAGCAACTTAATGTAATGACAATTTAATGCAAATGTGCTTGGATTTGGCAAAGATATCTTAAGCATGTGAATTTTTGAAAATAAGATCCCTTAATTTGGGGGACCTTTGGTCCATGGCTTGGGATTTGAATTCATTGCTTGTAAATGGTTAGATGGGTTTTGCCTCAATTTTGCGTTCTAACCCATGGCTGAGGTGGAGTTAATTTGATGACTTTGGGGTAGTTAGGCCATCTTTAATGCATATGTTCAATGTGGGTTCAAGTGTTTTATCATATTTAATGTATGGGTTCAAGTGATCAAAGTTTGGGTTTGGGCTAGGTTATCCATTTCAATTGACCCAACTGATTGATAAATATTGTGTAGGTGGTTTTTATGAAGATTTTTAGTGAATGGTTGAAGTGATTTTGGATTCAATTGGTCGGTCAATTTGAGGGATTTTTGAAATTTGGTCAATTTGGGCACGTTGGGCTGCCCTTGGGCTAAGTCCAAATTGAATGTTCCACATGATCAAGGGAGATGTTGTGAAGGGATAGAATGGAAATTTTTGGGTTAAGGCCGTCAATTTGGTGAGATTTTGAGACATGGCCAATTTAGAACAAATTTTGGTCTTTTGGACTTAGATTGAAATCAAATGAAATTGAGGTCTCACCAAGGCCAATTTAAGGTCAATTTTGATTTGATAGTTGAGAAAAATGAAATTGAAATATTTTGGAGGTTTTTAGAATTTTTGGGATTTTTTGGATTTTTTTTGAATTTTGAAGGAGGGGTATTTTGGTAATTTGGCCAATTTGGGGATTTTGGGTAGTTTGGGTGTTTTCAAGGTGTTTGAAATGATTTTTTAGTCAAGTTGGTTATTTTGGCTAGATTTGAAAATTTTGGCCAAATTTTGGGTCCAAAAAGTATCTAGGTAATTTGGGGGAATTTAGGGGTAAAAGGCTGGGTTAAATATCTTAGTAGAGTTCGAGTGCCAACCACCATCAATAAGCCATGGACCAATGGAAACCCCATTTTGGGTCCTCTATGTAGTGGTCTTAGTCAAAACTTAGGCCAAGGCTAATGGGTTTAGGGAACCACCTACATGAGTCTCCCAAAAGTATTAAGGGACCAAAGCCTAGAAGTTCTGGGTTTAGAGTAGTGAGTGATTATGAGTGCAAGTGATTTCAAGTGAGTGCCTTAGCCCTAAACCAACACCAAGGTTAACCCTAAAGTCCAACAGTCCTAAGGGTGACTCATCACTTAGGCCAAGGCTAATGGGTTTAGGGAACCACCTACATGAGTCTCCCAAAAGTATTAAGGGACCAAAGCCTAGAAGTTCTGGGTTTAGAGTAGTGAGTGATTATGAGTGCAAGTGATTTCAAGTGAGTGCCTTAGCCCTAAACCAACACCAAGGTTAACCCTAAAGTCCAACAGTCCTAAGGGTGACTCATCTTGAGTTTCCCCCATAGTGCCCCACCTACTAAGTGCTAGAGGTTGGGACCAATATGTGGAACTTCAAGTTGAGTAGAGAAGAGTGTAGAATTTCTAATGCTGAGGGTTCCATGTCTAGTTTTCTAAGACTAGTCAATAGGAAAGCCCTATGGCTAGACCTTAGGCTACTAAAGAGGAAAAACTAAACCTCAGCCAAATATGAGGTCAACAAATGGACTCCCAATAGGTGGGGTGTGCTGGGCAAGCACGCCACGCGTATTGGCGTTGACTGATGAGATCAATAAAAACCAATACAAACTCCTAAGTCAACATACCCAGAAGTATGTGTAGAGTTGTGTGTATGATTTGTTTCTGCTGGGGATATTAGCAGATGATCATCTGATTGAAATCAAGGAGTAGGGACTCTCACTGGGGTTCGTAGAGTTAATTTTGAGTTATGAAATTTCAGGTAATTATAACAGATGGGAATCAGTGTGTAGGTGATGACTTCGAAGATTGAGAGTGGGATGCCAAGGTGGGGGTCTTATTCCTATCTCGAGTGGTGTGAGTAGAGAATTGGACGTCGTTGAGGTGACTTACACCAATCTCAAAGAGGTTGGTAGAGAATTGGAAGCCATTGAGGGGACTTACACCAATCTTGAAAGGTGGTGAGAATAGGATGCGATGCTCCATAAAGGGGAGTCTTCTCCTATCTTGAAGATGTAAGTAGAGAATTGGAAGCCGTGGAGAGGCCTACACCAATCTCAAAATGTTGAGAATAGGAAGCGTTGTTCCATAAAGGGGAGCCTTACTCCTATCTTGAATATGTAGGTAGACAATTGGAAGCCATGGAGGGGCTTACTCCAATCTCGAAAGGCTGAGAATAGGATGTGATGTTCCATAAAGGGGGGTCTTACTCCTATCCTGAAGGTGTAGGTAGAGAATTAAAAGCCATGGAGGGGCCTTACACAAATCTCGAAAGGTTGAGAATAGGATGCGATGTTCCATAAAGAGGAGTCTTACCCCTATCTTGAAGATGTAGGTAGAGAATTGGAATCCGTGGAGAGGCCTTACACCAATCTTGAAAGGTTGAGAATAAGATGTGATGTTCCATAAAGGGGAGTCTTACTTCTATCTCGAAGATGTAGGTAGAGAATTGGAAGCCGTGGAGGAGCCTTACACCAATCTCGAATGGCTGAGAATAGGATGCGATGTTCCATTAAGGGGAGTCTTACTCCTATCTCCAAGATGTAGGTAGAGAATTGGAAGCCGTGGAGGGGCCTTACACCACTCTCGAAAGTTTTAGAATAGGATGCGATGTTCCATAAAGGGGAGACTTACTCCTATCTCAAAGATGTAGGAAGAGAATTCGAAGCCATGGAAGGGCGTTACACCAATCTCGAAAGGCTGAAAATAGGATGTGATGTTCCATAAAGGGGAGTCTTACTTCTATCTCGAAGATGTAGGTAGAGAATTGGATGCCGTGGAGGGGCCTTATACCAACCTTATACCAATCCTCGGATATGGTCGGATATGGGGAGTCAAAATTTGGGTACTAATCCCAAGAGTCATATGAAAATAGTTTAGAGAGTTTATGATGTTGAATTTGCAGAAATGTGTGAGGTGAAAAGGTTGATTTTGTTGAAGAAGATTTGTAGAGTTTTGTGGGGTTTTGTGCGGAATGTGAAATTCCCCGGGGATGTGAAGAGAGTTAATGCAGATAAATATCGTTGTGTTGCGCGCACAAAGAGTAAGAAACTTCGAAAATGAGAGAATCTACTCAACAGATTCATTTTCTTTTCTTCTTACTTTTATCACATTCAATTTTTTTAAATATGTTTTTAAAGTTTTAATTTTAGTTGGTTGATTTTCAAAAGAAACATGTTTTGTTGTTTATTCATTGGTGATTATTTTTATTTAAATTTTATTTATTGTTAAAGATTTATTGTTTCGTTATTTGTTCATTGAAATTCTAAACCAATGCGTGGTTCGTGGCTTTCATCCATTGCACAGAAAAGGCAACTGACAAAAAAACCACATTTCTGAGAGAAAATTCTATTAATCCGCACCAATAAAGATGTTACAGATCGAACATAAGCTGACGCCTAAAAAGGTACAATATATAGTCCATGTCAAAGTACATTTAGAATATCTCATGCCATGAATACATTGTAGGTTAAGTATATCAGATACATATCATGTTGCTATATAACAAAGTGAACCCGACCATCTGTACCAAGTACGACAAGCTCCTGATCAAGCAAACCTTCTAAGCCATGCTCCAGGATAAGAGTTCCCTTCGCATTGACTTAGAGGTACAACCCTTTCATAGCTCTTATGGTAGTAGCTCTTCAAGTTCCGGGTCCGGCTAGAATCCATATGGTATTTTGTTGTCATCCATCTTGCAGAAAGTGACAGACACCCTACGGTGTCGTACCCCTGGATTGCAATGTTTGACGACATCTGCACCGTTGCCTTTAAGAACGAGCACTGAACCGACTAGTAGAGGAGTCTCCACAGAACCTCTGAACTCACCAGGGCTGACGATATTGATTTCTTTCCCAAATAAAATATTTCTCTTGCTAAAAAATGAGACAGTGCATAAGGGTTTTACAAAGTCATGATGATCAATGTGTGGAGGAATGCAATCACCATCTTCGTAGATGTTGATAATACAACTATTTAGAATGTAGGTAGCAGGAAGAATACTCCATTTAACCATTCTTTTGATCATCCACTTTATCATTGGCGATAGTGGATCTCATATCCACTTGGTCGAGTCTGAGGATCCAAGGCGGATTCCCCTGTCTGTCATTTGTAAAGTTATAGCAACAGCCGCATTAGATGATGATTGAATGGTGATTCTCCATTTTCCTCTTATCCATTTCTTCGGCTCAGAGTATGTTATTTCCATGAGAAGGCCCGCTCGGCCTCTATCTCTCAAATCAAAGATGCAGTCCATAATGCTTCTTTGATCACTGTCTGAGAAGACCCTGGAATAAAGCTCCAGACCTTCCAGTATGTTGATAAATTTTCCTTGAACTTCTTTGTAAAATTCAAATTCTCTTTTATTTACTTTGCTTATCTTATAGTACTCCATCGTACTAGGGGTCAGTAGCTTTTGCAGGTTTTCCTCCCTTCGAGCATTGGAAAGAGCACAAACTAGCGCTGGTTGATCTTGAACACGAGACTCGGCATCTAGCGGGATGTACGACCCTGGGCTCCATGGTACATACTTATATATCCCAAGTGGGACGTATGGCTCATCCATCATAAAATTTGAAGTATGAGACCTGTCGATGCTTGATAAAATCTGAAGTCTGAGACCTGTCGGTGCTTGAGGAATACTCTTCTAATGTACTGAAACGCTGTAAATGTAGAACATTGCAATCCGAGCATTCTCCAAACGCGCCTGTGGCTGATGTCCCGCCCGGTATTTCAACGTTGTACGTCGGTCAACTCTTGCATAAAACATATGAAACTGAAAGTATATCTAACTCTATCATGAATCCTGGTTCTTCATCTGTGGAGGGTAGGCTAGCAGAAGTTTCTTTCAGGTTTGGATCATAAATATGCCCCTCAGGAATTGGGGTCAGCAAGTGGTTCGTCTCTCTCTGACGTTTGCGTTCTTATCGTAGAAAAGCTCTCTGCTTCTTGCGGTTGGCGTTCCTGCATTGCATCCTGCGAAGCAATGTACTTACCAGTCGTTCATTATTAGCAGCTAGTAGGCGGCCGACTGGTGTAGCTGTCATGGAGGGCAGACGGCTGGGCCCTTCCTTTGGATCTTGCCCTGTTATCACGTTCTTGCCTTTGTGTGATACATTATCTTTAGCAGTCACCCTCAGTAATGAAGGCAATCCCTCTTTCTCTTTGCAGCTGACTACATCCATGAGAGGACCTTCGTAGTCCATGTCAACCTGGTTAAAATCCATGTTGAAATCTATGGTACCGGCCAGCGGCGCCATCTCCTCATTTAGTGCGAGGCTCCAACCATCCTTGAAAGCAAAGATCAGCCTCTGTCCCGACATTTTTCTGCAGACGATAGGAAAAATGTCAGTGGGCCGAAACTTGTCATGAATAAGAACAAACCAAAGTATTTATTGAAGTGAATTTTATCTTATTGACATGAATCATTTACTTTATGTATGAGTTTTGTTAAATTCTTGTGGAACATTATTCTTAAAGGTGGAAGGAGAAAATTTGAAGTTTAAAATGTTTTTCTCAAAATTTTCATTATATTGAGGTTAATTACAGAATTTGGACCCGATCATAGATATTTGGCCACATAGATAACCCCAAAATAATCAAAGTTTCAAAGTTTCAAATCAAGTAGAGGCAAGCAGCATCAGGTTGTGTAATATGTTTTCATATATCATCTATTTGTTGGTAACATGGGTCTTTCACCTTGGAAGTCCACTATTTGGTAGGCTCCTCCTATGTAGACCTTTTCAAAGACAAATGATCCCTCCCAAATTGGCTCAAATTTCCCACCTATTTTACGGTGTGCAATCGGTGTACAAGAATAGGTCTTTTGAGCACAAGTACGAGGTCACCAACATTGAATGTCCTTGGGTGGACCAATTTATCATGGGCTTGTACCATCTTCGCCTGGTAAAGCGCCTAATCTTGTTGTGCTTCTAGTCATTTTCCTTCGAGATTCTCCAGTTTTTCAAATATGCGTTTTGCACTTTCTTCCGTTGTGAGTTGATTGGCAACAATGAATCTGAGAGAAGGTGTCTAGATTTCTAGCGGTAGCACGGCCTCGGCTCCGTACACAAGCATATAGGGTGTACACTTAGTGGGACTCATGAAAGTCATCTGGTAGGCCCACAAGGCTTCTAATAGTTTGTTGTGCCAATCGCTTTTATTTTCATTCAGTGTCTTCTTTAAAATTTGTACCAGTGTTTTATTGAAAGCCTCAGCCAGACCATTTGCTCTGGGATAGTAAATGGTAAAGTATCTCCAATATATCTCCAATATATCCCATGTCCAATATATCCCATGTATTTTGACAAAATTATTGATCTTTGTGCTTGTGAAAGCTGTCCCATTGTTGTAAATTATTCTTTGTGATACTCCAAAATAGTAGACTTCTTGGCTTTTGAAAAAATGAAGGACGTGTTGTGCCGTAACCTCACGTAATGGTACTGCCACTACCCATTTGGAGAAGTAATATGTAGCAGCAAGGATAAACATGTATCCCTTGGAAGATGGAGGGTCTATCAGACGTATTATGTCTGTGCCCGCCCCAACACTCGAATGATGGCCACGAGGCAACAGTTGGGTGTAGCACATTTGGAGGCTGGTGCAAGACCACGCCATGCACTTGGCATTGGTGACATTTTCTGGTTTTATTCACGCAATCGGACATCATTGCTGGCCAATAATATCTGAGTCTTTTGATCTTCATTTTCATTTTCGGCCCTGACTGGTGAACGCCACACAATCCGACATGTACCTCTTTGATCTCTTTGATAATACCTCTTTGACAATATTCTGTGCTTCGGTTCTGCTCAAACATCGTAGCCACATTTGGTCGATTGATCTTCTATAGAGAACATTTCCCTTCAGGACTTAAGGCATGGCCCTTCTTGTGATGTGGTGCGCCTAAGACTTGTCTTATGGCAACTTTCTAGTATGCAAATATTCTATTAATGGCTTGCGCCAATCTTCATTGATGTCTGCAACTGTATTTATTGTTTCTTCTTTTCCAAGCTTGTGTAGAGTTTTGAAGTCAATCCGAGACAAGACTCGTCTTCCTTGCACTGTGAATTCAATGGAATCCTTCGGGGGACATGCCATTTTCTTAGCAAGCTTTGCTAGAGCGTCGACATGGGCGTTATCTCTCTTAGGAATCCGGTAGAAAGTCACATCGGGGATCTATTTTGTTTGGTATAACTGTGCCTGATCCTTTATCTTTTCTGGCTGACGAAGCACCGTCGAAGTACATCTCCCAGCATTGCACACTAGAGAATTCCATTTGTAATATTTGCTCGTCTGGTAACTCGTCATTGAAAGAGGCCCCTGCTGGCAGTGGGTGTGCAGCAAGAAAGTCTAGTCGTATCTATCCCTTGATAGCACGGATGGGAACAAAAGTTATATCAAATTGCAATAGATCATCAACCATCTTGCTAAATGTCCGTAGAGTGTTAGTCGGGACATCAGATATTACAACAGATTAATTTTCGAGATCGAGGTAATCTTATGAGAAAGCATGCAATGTCTAAGCTTTTAAGTGGAAACTAACGCCAGACAATGCTTCTTAATGGGTGGATACCTTATCTCCGTCGGTATTAGGCAACGACTCAAGTAGTAGTGTGTATTTTCTTTACCCTCATCATTGACTTGGCTTAAGAGGACTCCAAGAGAGTCATTTGAGGTCATGGTATAAAGTATCAGAGATTTCCCTAGGATAGGGGCTGCCAAGGTAGAAGGTGTAATTAAATATTTTTTAACGTCCTCGAAAGCCCGCTGGCATTTCTCTTCCCAAGTAAATTTGGCATCTTTTTTAATTAATGTCGAGAAAGGCTGACACCTACCTGAGAGATTAGAAATAAAGCGTCTCAGATATGCCAACTTACCCTGGAAGGAACATAGTTATTTCAAAGTTTTAGGAGGAGGCATTTCGAAGATAGCTTTAATTTTATCTTGGTCGATCTCGATTCCCCAATGACGGGCAACAAATCGCAGAAATTTCCCAGAGGTAACGCCAAAGGCGTACTTTAAGGGATTCATTTTAAGGTCATATTTTTGTAATCGTTCGAACATGATACTCAAATCATACAAATGGTCTATTTTTTGTTTACTTTTGATGACTAAATCATCCACGTAGCATTCTATTTGGTTTGAATGATGTCATCAAAAATCTTTGTCATTACACGCTGATATATTGCTCTGGCATTCTTTAGGACAAATGGCATCACTGTAAAGCAGAAAATTCCAATCGGTGTTCTAAAGGCTGTAAGTGCTGCATCCTCGAGAGCCATCTTGATTTGGTTGTATCCCTATGATCCATCCAAGAAGGAGAAAATTTCATGTGTTGAACTGATATCCACCATCATCTTTGGTATGGGTAGTGGAAACTCGTCTTTTGGACATGCCATGCTCAAATCTTTGAAGTCAACACAAATATAGATTTGTTCATTTTTCTTCTTAACAGGTAAACTATTAGCCAACCATATGGGGTACTGCTCTTCTCTTACAAAGTTGGCGTCTATTAATTTCTTCACCTTGGCAATGACTTGCTGTTCTATTTCAAGGCGCATTCTCCTGGGAGCTTCTTTTACTGGGGTTATATTCTTGTCCACCCCGAGTTTATGAATTGCAACCTTTGCTGACAGTTCTGACATTTCATTATAGCTCCATGCAAAGCAATCTTTGAATTTTGTTAATAGTTTGATCAATTCTACAGATTCTTCGTCATTAAGTAGATAACTGTAGGTCGAGGTCGTTCTTCAGTCGTCGTTCTTCAGTCCCGAGGCTAATCTCTTTCAATTCCTCAACGGTATATTTAATTTCCTCCTCAAATTATTGTGGAGCATCTTCTATTGGTTGATTATTAGAGTCATCCACTATATCAAGGCAATCCTCTTCTGACTCACCAGTAACAACCATGCAAAATTCAAAATCATCGAGTGGTCTGACTGTACCAAATCTGAGACCCTTGAATTTGGAGTTTGACTTTTACCATTCCATAACTTTTCAAAAAGTTGAAATTTATCTTTTGGCATTTGTTTTCGTAAGTGTCCCTGTTGAATTAACTTTTGAACACAAGGTGAGAAGTAACCAAAAGGCAATTCCATTAATTCATTAGAATCATCATCCATGTTTTTCAAGCTCATTAGAGGTAGAAGCATGGTAAAATTTGATCGGCTTTATACCAACACTACGGACTTCCTTGACCTCTAAACTCTCGACCTTTTGAGGGAGAATTGGAGTAAGGGTCACAGTATTCACATAGTGGTTTATCCGATCATACATTGTTTCATATTCATTTTTCTCTGTATCTTCTAGGGATATCTCGTACTGAGGTTTATTCAATCTTGTTATCATTATCTCATCTTCAGAACTGTCTTCATCACCAACATTGATGGTTAGCCTAGTCCATTCAACAATTAAATTGATCCTTCTGCGTCCACGTCCCCAGCCTCGACCTTGGGTGCACAAACTAAAAGAACTTTCACCAACTCGTTGTACGGGAGTGGTGGAAGATCGTTGAAGCGGAGTTGAATGGCCTCCTCTTTGTAATTCTTCAAAATCTTCATCTTTGTTTGTGATAATTTCATGAGAGAAGACTGTCTTCTTTGGAGGCGCGTAGTATGCATCATCTTCATGGATACCAACTTCATGCACTGAAAATGGTTGTAGGTCTCCTTCGATGCAATTTTCTTGAATTTTCTTGACCATTTTCTTGACCATCTTTATGGTATTTGATGCACTGGAGTAGAGATGACGGAACGATATTGTGCTCATGAATCCATGATAAACCTAGTAGAGCGTTAAAAGAGATCTCGGCGTCAATGATGTGAAATTTAGCAGTTGTCACGAGTTCTCCAACTTTCGTAAGTAATGCAATTGATCTGAGGGCTCTATCTCCCTTTTGGTTGAATCCTCTTAACATCATCTTCTCGGTTGTAAGCTCTTGAGCTTCAATATCCAAATCGGCCAATGTTCGTAGGCTCATCATATTAAGAGATGCTCCAGGATCTATTAAAACTCTGAACAACAAAAATCTGTCAATGTTGACAGAGATGTAGAGCGGACGATTGTGGTCAGCGGTACTGAGCAGTAAGTCTTCATCTGTGAAGGTTACTTCAGGTTGTTCTTTCAATGAACGAACTTCATCTGAGGATGTGTTGGCCAACTGAGCTAAGCAAATTTCTGGGTCAAGCACAGCTGTAATTAGAGACTCTCTCATCTCCTTCGACAGGATCATAGCGTCGTAGATGCTTGATCGGGCTGGCAACTTTCAAAGGTGAGCTAGCATGTTGTACTATACTTTGTATGATCCTCCAATTTTATCTAGATTATGTGGTTCTTCCACTGGTTGAGGTGGGGGTATCTCTTCTCGGGTCATTATTTGCTTTCATTTGTCTGTTGGAGCTGTTCTTGGTGGTAACACTTTTTCGCCACTTAACACTTTTTCGCTCCTCAAGTTAACTTCTGTGATTTCTTCTTCTTGAGATATCAGTGTTGAATCTTCTGGTGTCTCTTTATCTTTGTCAAAAAGATCTAAGTTGATGGTATGCGGTGTACCGTGGTGCTCGAGGATTAGCTCCTTGTTATAGGTTCTATTATAAGCGGTGTCATTGATGTCTTCTTTGGACTTGACACCGAGTTCATCAGACTCTAGCATGATTTGAGTATCATTTTCGGGATCGAGATCAAAGTTATATTTGTCATAATCAGTTATGTTATCATCAGAAACAATTAAAATGTAGCCGAAATCACAATCATTATATTCAGAAGACCCCGGTGGGACAAAAAGATAATCATACAAAGTCAGGGGTTTGAGGATTTTTTTCCCCGAATATGAGACAACTAATCTAGTAGAGGCAGCCCCTATCCTACCCCCCGTGCTATCAATCTTTTTAGTGACACTTTTCTTCTTCTTCTTTGTCCTTTGAAAATAACGGATCTCCTGACGAAACCTTCATCTCGGGCTTGGTATGTTGCGGACTCTGAATGAAGGCTTATTTTGATGTAGACTGGATCTTGTTCAGTATTTTGTTAGATGATCTGCTCCAGACCTCATTCCATTCTTCTTCAGTATTTACAGAAGATTATTTTGATGGATCTTGTATTTGATTAAGTACCCTCTTGAATTCATCCCAAGTTGTACTCCATCCATCTGTTCCAGTATACGTACCAATTGGAGAGATTGGCTCGGCCGAAATCATATTTATGGAACCTTTTTAAGGTTCTCTTAAATATTCTTTTGGGATTGTTATGTTCTATTCTTTAGGGTTCCTCTCGAGCTAAACTTTAAAGATGAAGCATTTTTCTAAAGTGTGCCCAAGTAATCGGTGGTATGGGCAATAATTTAGTTCATTCTTCTTATCCACCTCTTCCAGCTTCTTTGGATCTGGTAGTTTGAACTCTGGCTTCTTAATCAGACTTCTGAATATTTTAAGTATAGCTTCATATTTGAAAGAATACACCGTCTTACGTCGCTCTGACAAGGACATTTTCTTATCCTCTGTTTGAGGTGATCCCACTTGAGGCGGTCGCTGGTTGGATTGACTATTATGTTTCTGAGAGTATTGTGACGAAGACTGGCGATGCTCTTCTGCATATATTTTTATCGGCTGCTTTCCTTTGTCGACGGTCTCTACTACTCCTGATTTCTTTTTGAACACTCTGGTCACCTTAGCCTTTTCGTGTGGCTCCACATGCTTAATTTCCTCTTGAACACTCTTGGCTTTTCTAAGTAGCTTCTTGAAGGATTTGATGGTGAGTCCCTTGAGCATGAAAGCTACTGGCCCATAAATGCTCTTGAGTAGAATTTCAATCGCATGATGTTCCTGTAGCTGAGGTTCACATTTCATGCTAAGGTTTCTCCACCTCAAAATGTAGTCTACCAAGATTTCGCTAAGCTTTTGCTTTTCCATCATGAGCTCTCCAATAGACACATGGTGTTGTGCCCTAGCAAATCTTTTTACAAAAAGCTGTTCCAACTCAAAAAATGTTTTAACTGACCCATTGGACAAGTCAACATACCAGTTGAAAGCAATTCCTGAGAAGTTGCTGACGAACTGCTGGAAGAGTAGAGCTTCTAGAGCTTCCGTGTTACCACAGCTGGCTCGAAAATATACTATATGTTGTCTGTTATATGCTGTCTGGGATTTGTGTTATATGCTGTCTGGGATTTCCAGTCCCATTGATTATCTTGAAGTTTGGGGTCACAGAACCCTTGGGAAAAGGCACAACATCGAATTCCTCTGGGTAAGGTCTACCCTTTAGAACCAATGCACCACCCTTAGATTGGGTTAAGGCGCCCCGCACTTGTTCGACCATTTTATTGAACTCCTTTTCTGGCATGGCACCTGATGGAGAATCCTTTCTATGTTGCTCATCTTTGTTTACTGAAGCAACCTCTCTCCTTTCATCTATGATGTGTATGATTTCTAGCTGATTGGTCTCTGGAGAGTCTCTGGAGAAGCCAAATTTGGTACTTGGGATTTCCCCTGAATAGTGCCCATAGCGGTCATGGCTCTGTTCATCTCTTATATTATTTTCTCCAGTAGACTAACTTGCTCAACCCTTAGGAGGACAACCCTATGCAGTTCATCTATGATGTTCTCTTTGGTGTGAGGTTGAGCCTCGCGCACAGATGTGGCGCCTCTGGTCCTCTGGTTTCAATTACATGGACATCAATTACATGGACATCCATGAAATCTTCCTCCAAGTAATCATTGTAATCAAAATTTTTATCGTCACTATTGATGGAAACTCGGTGTTCTCAAGCTAACTCGGAAATCTCAATCCTGAGTTTCTTTACTTTCTCTTCAATTATTGATTTTTTGATTGCTTTAAGATCTGGAGGGCCCTGATGGACATCCTCTACTTGTTCCTCCATTTTACTGGCTATTGTTGCGACGATGTCAGATATTTCAGACCCTGGTTTCATTTCCTGTTTTTGTCCCGTGGGCTCACTGGACTGTATCGGTGCGGCGACCTTGGGTACCACACACTTTTTTATGATGTCTCAGGATGAAATGTCTTAGTAAAAATATCGGTATGTCGAGGGAAAGTATGCTCCCCGTGGTGTAGACCAACTACAGTGTCAGGTAATCTTCTTGCCTTTGCCTTTGGGATTGTAAGAATGTCTCCATAATGGGCGACAGCTAAGATCTGCGGACCCGATTTTGACTTAACCAGTCGACGACCTGCGGTCCTGGTGGCAGTATAATGAGTAGTAATCACTGCGGTATCAAATATGTTCCATAAACAGAACCAAATGGGGATGCGAATTGGTGGCACTCCAGTTGTCTTCTGGGACTGTCTGGCGGACTTGACGCCCTTCAAAATTTCCTTCTTCATGCAAGGGGAAACTGCATCTTCCACTTGTTTTAGCAACTCGCTAACTGAACATCCTTCTTTGGTAGCAAGCCTTCTGAAAACTGTACTAACTCGGGTGATAGGACTGAAGTTCTTTCTCTCCTCGCCGTGCCCATGAAGTGGTGGTAATGCGGCAGCGATTCTCCGGATACTCTCGTATCCATCGGTATCCGTCAGAGGATGGAATCTACTCCTTCGTAGGAGTAGATAAATTTCCGGTAACACTTCTTCATCTTGATAAGGATCCTCCTTAACGGGTGTCTCCTTGGGAGCCTAAGCTTTAATGGCCCTCCAAACTTTTCTGTTACGGTTCCTCCTTTGAGTTTGGTTCAGCGGTACAGTACTCGAACTTGATCCAATTTCAAACACAGGTGGTGGGACAGTTAACCCCTCAGTCGGATCCTCAATAATCATTACTTCTTTCCCCTTAGTAGCAGCAGCGCTATGGCGGGTGCTGTGATGGCAGTAGTTTTAGGCTTCTTGCAGTTAAGGAAGCCTTGAAGGCAGTTCAGGTTGAATTCTGCAGACAGTTCCTGCATTTCTGGCTGTATTTTTGGAGCAGTAATTTTCATTACTACAAATGAGGCTTTCCTGAGGATGACCTTGAGATCTTCAAATGCAGCTCCAAATTTGATGGTAGGAGTGAGGTTGCAGGCCTCGTGACTGGTTGGCAGTTGCAGGAAAAAGGTCAACATTGGGTAGGCCATTGCAGTAGGCTTTAAAACATAAAGTTTGGGGGTTAGCTATATGGCCAAAAACCTCGTAATTTTTAATGCAAGCACTGAAATTAGAGGTTGATCTGTAGACCGGGCGGGTCTTAATTTATGGGTATTTTAATTTTTTTGTAAGAAAAGTCAAGAGGTGGAAAATTTAGTTAATATAAGAAAATTTCAAAGTACGTGCAGCACAACACGATTTGGTTAAATTTACAAGATAACAAATCAAATTTGGAAGGGATATGTGAAGTATTTTAAGACCCAGTGTGGGACCTATTTAGTGGCAGATAATAACCAGGTAGAACTAGTCCACCGACACATCTGTTGGGAGTCCGATCCCACATGGAAATTTAAAGAGTCCTTAATGGCCTTCTAAAGCCCTCTGTTCAATGATGGTTGAACAGCTAGTCCTGAACTCCAAAGAGTTAACCGTACTTTCTCAAGACAGAAATGGGTAAAGTATGCCAATAGAAGAAGGGTAATTTGATCCAAGAGGGACATGGACATATTGCCGATGGTGTGAAGATAATATTTCTTGATTTATATGTAGAGAAAAGCTTGTGCTCAGCGGAGTCGCCAGAAGGTGTCGGCGCTATTTTTGGTTAGAGTGGCCCGTAAAAAGCTATCGGTCACCGGAATCGAAATCCCGTCGCTCGCTTCGGAAGAAAATTTTAATTTACATATATATTTAGTTTTAAAAAAATATGAAATCAAACTGACCCCATATTTTTCATAGTTTA
>NW_018224071.1:286475-287350 GCF_001263595.1 Phalaenopsis equestris
AGGATGAGGCTCGATCAAATAAACTAAGGAATATATGACATTTGTTTGGTCTGCGAAACCTATTTATTTTTCGACAAGTTCCCCTATTTAATATAAGGAATTAAATAGGGTTTATATTAAGCTGGGTTCAGACATGCTTCCTATAAGGGCAAGCCCCTATAGTTAATTACATCTCAAATGACCAAAGTCACCTAAGAAGACTCTCGATAAAAATCAAGAAATATTATCTTCAAGGAATTTCAAAGGGTAGGACTCTTCAATGAGATCAAATGTAGAGGTGTGAAAAGGGGATTAATTCAAATCTGAAAGATTTTGCTGTAGGGTCCAAAGGAGGAAGAACTAGGGGATGTCATGGATCCAGAGGGGAACCTCAGTGACTTCCCAAGTTATCTTAATGTTTGGTTTCAGTTTTGAGGAGAAATATTTAGGTGTTTCATCTTTCCAATTTTATTAGTTAGGGCTTACATTTGTGTGAAACTATCACACAAATAACCTGGAAGATGTTAGGTCGTGACAGACGACAACCTAGGAATCCTAAGACGAGTTAGGGCTTATATCGTATAGCAGGGCTATACAAAGGCCTAAAGATAAGATGGGGATTTATGTTACATAAGCAAGCAACCTCAAAGTTTTGTGGCTTTGTTGTTTAAGTCTAAGGAAGTAAGATTGGTTTAGCTGGGGAAGACAGGTTTTGTTGTTAAAGATGGTCGTGCTGCCCACCATGCTAGCTCCAAGCTCCTTGCCGCGATGAGTTTGAGTTTTATAATATGTCAAGTTATAATGTCAAATCAAGTTGCTTTATGTTTGAAGTTCTTTAAATTTTATGGGAGCATGTTAAAGTTGATTAGAGCGACACCGGTTAGGATCCTATGGTT
>NW_018224071.1:287401-298716 GCF_001263595.1 Phalaenopsis equestris
GATTCACTTAGTCCAAATGAATTTACTAAACTCAACATAATGAGTTCCATAATTTCATTTAGATCATAGGAAGCCTCGTTAACAACCGTAGGTTACCTCCTCCAAGGCAATAGAGACATCTTAATAGAGACATCTTAATTTAGTTATAATTGTAGTTTTGTGTGATGTTTGTGATTAAATTTTGAGTTGTTTTATATTTTGAATGTTGTGGCAGTGAATTTTATATTAGTTGATTTTAGTTTTGATTTTAGTTTTTGCTTTTAGTTTTAGTTTTCATGCAGGGTGACGTCTTTGTTTAGCATGCAAGTTTGAAGGTATAAAAGCACAATATGAAAGTACAAGAAATATAACGCTGAAAACTGTAAAAGCGAACCTGGCGAGTCTTCTCGTTTCACCACCTGAAACTCAAAAGGCATGTTAAGGCATTTTATATGAAACATGAAAGTAAAGTTTGGTGACATTCCTAACCCTAGGTCATATCTTGGTGGATCCTTAGTAGTTTAATTAAGGATGATGTTGTCAAGCAAAATATATTAAGTTTAGTAGATCTCCGAGGTATCCAACAGATCTAGAGAAAGAAGCAGGTCCGTGCTACTCTCTCGCTGCCTGGTGGAAAATCCCGAGTTCTTTTAAACTTATTATATTGCTTAAAAATTCATCCTATAAAAACCTTAATGCTCAATGAACATTGATGTCTCAATTCTTCCTAAGAGTAGGGTAATTATCATTTGCAATTTAATTTTGAAGATTATGTGGGTGAAGACTCTTAAAGAGGCAAGTTAGTGTTATTGGAACACTTAGCAAAATTTTGGTTATCATTGGGCTTGTAGTTTTTGAAAGATGTTCTAATTTTAAATGATATTTACTTTTATAATCCTTATTTGAATGAAACTTGATTTAGCCTAAGTCACTACTAAGCCCTTAAAACCTAGGTGAGTGTCTTAATTAGTTTTGAAAATGTTATGCTTTACGTGGTCATAATTCATTATTTGAATTTTACTTGAAAATCAAAATATGGGTATTAAATTGATTAATTATTGACTTCAAAAGTTATACCCCTAAGCCTTAGGTTCATTTTATTTGTTCATTTTATTTTAATATTATTTTAATAAACTTCCAAATTTTAAGAATTTAGAAATTTATTAAATTGTCTTTACAATTAAGAGAGTGCGGTTGGTTTCTACCAATTAAGCTCTTGTATTTCAAACATCCAAATTAAGATTAGAGGTTACCCATTTCCCTCTTTAAATTAAGCCTAAATGTTAATTAAAGCTAAATCTCAAAATTACATATTTTCCCTTAACGCTCTAACACCTCATAATTTGTCAAATTCAACTCAAATGACTTTGAAATTCTTATCCTACCTCATTCATGGGTCAATTAAGACATCAGAAGAGAAAATGTGATTTTTGAACTTTAATTTAATTTATATTATTATTTTCATGCAAAAATAAGATTTTTCAAAGAAAATTTCTAACTTTACTAAGGTAAATCCTAATCCCTTGAAATTTTTACTAGAGGTATACTTAGACCAGAGAAGCCTTTGGCCCAAATTTCATGATTTTTTGAATTTTATCAAAATTTTAAGAATTATTTTAAATTTTGGGGTATTTATTAAATATAAAATATTTTAAAAGTGGAAAATTAAGTTTTATATTTTTGAAAAAGCTCCCTAAGGTTAGAGAACTCAGAGAAGAACATTTTATATTTTTTTAAATTTTATTTGATTTATTGGAATTATTTTAAAGAAAACTCATTTTTAGTCTTTGATTTTTAAGTCTTTAAAAATCATTTTAAGCTTTAAAATTCAATATCATTATTTAGAAAACCAGAAAAAATATTCCAATTGTTCCTAAGTGCTTAAGAAATAATTTAAAATATTTCCATGAATTTTATTATTTTTGTGATTTTTATAAATTTTTAATTATTTAAATATTTAAAATAGGCTAAAAATCAAGTTTTTATTTTAAATATCATTTTATTTATTTTAAATATGATTTTATTTTTATAAAATATCCCTAACCCTTGAAGAACTTAAAAATAATTTTTTATAAATTTTTGAGTTATATTTTGATTTTTAAAAATCATTTAAGTGCCAAAATGATATTTATCTTTAAAAATCAACTTATGTTATCAAATGAACTCAAAATACTTTGAAATTTTTTTGGTAAGTTCTCTGGATCATAAATAACACTAGAGATAAAAAATCAAGTCATTTAAATGTTTGTCTTTCAAAATTAATTTTTTTAATGATTTAGAGTTTATGAAAATTAAGTACCTTTTAAATGACTTGACTCATGAAATTATTTCCAAAAGCTCCTCTAGCTCCTCTGGTAATGGTGGACCTTCCAAAATTTTCTTGGAATTTTCTAATTACATGTTAATTATCATGATTAATTTATGCAAATAGAAGACTCAAACTTGAAAAATATGGATCTTTGTCTAGGAACCTCCTCTGACTTTAGAAAAATCAAAGGATGTTCCCTAAGACAGAGACAACAACATGCTAAAATTTCAAGCCATGATAATGTTTCTACATGCATGGACAGTTAAAACATTCAAATCAGTGTTTAATTAATTAAAAATAAAATATGCATCAAATGGACTTAAAATTATTTCCACATTATTTTCCTCTATTCAGTGAGGAAGATGGTATTTTTATTTTATTTTTGTGATTTTTTCTACAGAAGATATGAATTTTTTAAGTTAGGGGTATTTAAAGAAATAGGGAAAATCCCTATTTATCTATTCAAACAGCGCGTGCTGACTAGATCCTAGGCAGCTCCGAAGGCACGCGTGGCGCGCTCTGGTTGGACACCGTCATCCACGTAGTTGCTGACTCGACCCACGGTTTAGTTTATGTTCTGAAGTGATGTCCAGCTCGATCTCCTCCATCCATTCGATACACGCTTGATCAAACAACTTCACTCCTCATCATTATCCCTGATAGAGTGATCCCGTGACCGTCCATACTAAAACCTTAAGATCTCGACCTAGACTCAACCAAATCACTTTTGGTTTGATCCTATGGACTCGTCTAAGTGAGACTAACACATTCATACGGTAATCATGCAATTAAATTAAGCCTAATTAAATGGAGAATCAAAATGGGCTCGGGAGGAAGAGAAGTTTTATACCTTTGCTCTGAGAAGTGAAGCTTGGATCAGAGAGTCTCACCACGTTCGTTGTGATCCAAAGAGGCTAGGGATTGAGTCTCTGATCTTGGTGTGAGGCCTAGATATGATTTTGTTCATGGCCGAATTTGGGTGTTGATCTAGAGCTATGTTAGAGGCTCTGTGAGATAGGAATTTGATGGGGCTTTAGCTTTTTTTACTGTTATGAAGGTGTGGGAGGGTTTAATTTGAGTTTGGTTGAGTTTAGAGGTGCAGAGAGTTTTCTCCTATCTCCAGCAAGGCTTTGAGCTGAAAAATTTGGCTCCGACAAGGGGATTCAGGATAATGTGGTGGTTGGGTTGCACTGAGGAAGTCTCAAAGAGGCTTTGGGATCAATTTGGGGAAGTCCCACAGAGTAATTTTTAGCTCTATCTCCATGGCTGTGGAGGGGAGCATTTAATAAAAATGGCTTTAGGCTTGCTTTCATGGCCAATTGGGGCGTCAAATGTGTTGACTAGGTGGAGGGCGGAGAGGCTCTAAGCTTCAATTTGGATAATGTGGCCTATAGGTTTGAATTGGGTGAAGTTCCATAGGGGTGGCTCTTGTTTTGGCCATTTTTCGGCCACTAGGCTGGTCGGCCGGCCAGGGAGGTGGCTAGGAGCTCAGGTAACCCAGGGGAATCCGTCAAAGCAACTTAATGCAATGAGGTTTAGTTTTGGTAAGGGTATCTTAAGCATGTGCATTTTTGGAAATAAAATCCCATAATTTGGGGGACCTTTGGTCCATGGCTTAGTTTAGGTGGTTAAATGGGTTTTGGCTCAGTCTTTGGGTCTAATCCATGGCTGAGGTGGAGTTAATTTGATGACTTTAGGGTAGATTTAATACGTGATCAAAGTTTGGGTTTAGACTAGGTTAGCCATTCCAAATGACCCAATTTATTGATCAACATTGTGTAGATTATTGTTATGAAGATTTTTTTTGAAGGGTTGAAGTGATTTTGAGTTCAATTGGTAGGTCAATTTTAGGGATTTTTGAAATTTGGTCAATTTGGGCATGTTGGGTTAGACATGGGTCTATGTTGGGCTAGACTTTGGCTAAGTCTAAATTGAATGGTCCACATGATCAATGGATATGTTGCGAAGATTTTTCATGAAGGGATAGAGTGGAAATTTTGGGGTTAAGGCCCTCAATTTGGTGAGATTTTGAGATGACAACTTTGGGGCAAATTTGGGGCTTTTGGACTTAGGTTGAAATCAAATGAAATTGAGGTCTCACCAAGGCCAATTAAAGGTCAATTTTGATGTATGGGGATGTTATGAAGATTTTTTAACACAAATTGTGGCCAATTGAGTGGACTATGGGTTCAATTTGGTGGAACCAAGTCATAGGGCCAAATTTGGGTTTTTGGTTTAGCTCAAAATTGGGTTCAAATCATGGACCAATTGAGCTTGGATTCACTCTATATGATTGGTCGTATCAAGGGTGAATTTGAGTTTAGAATTGAAATTGGGGTAAATTAAGACCAATTGGCTAGACATTTGGAGTGATTTCAATTTGATAAACATTTGGAGTGATTTGGGGAAAATATGAGCCTTTAAAGGGTTATTTGGGGGTTTTGATCACAGATGATCAAATTGGCCAAATTGGGTCATGTGATAGTTGAGAAAAATGATATTGGGAATATTTAAGAGGTTTTGGGAATTTTTTGGATTTTTTGGTATTTTTTGAATTATGGGGTAAGGAGAGGTATTTTGGTTTGGCCAATTTGGGGATTCTGGGTAGTTTGGGTGTTTTCAAGGTGTTTGAAATGATTTTTGAGTCAATTTGGGTATTTTGGATAGATTTGGAAATTTTGTCCAAATTTTGGGTCTCAAAGGTATCTAGGTAATTTGGGGGAATTTAGGGGCAAAAGGCTAGGTTGGATGTCTTGGTAGAGTTGGAGTGTCAACCACCATGAATAGGCCATGGACTAATGGTCTTAGCCAAAACCTAGCCCAGGGCTAATGGGTTTAGGGAACTACCTACATGACTCTCCCAAAAGTATCAAGGGACCTAAGCCTAGAAGTTCTAGGTTTAGGGTAGTGAGTGATTGTGAGTGCAAGTGATTGCAAGTGAGTGTCTTAGCCCTAGATCTTAGCCCTTGCAAGTGAGTGTCTTAGCCCTAGACCAACACACAGGGTAAACTCTAAGGTCCAGCAGTCCTAAGGGTGACTCATCTTGAGTTTCCCCCATAGTGACCCCACCTACTAAGTGCTAGAGGTTGGGAACAATATGTGGAACTTCAAGTTGAGTAGAGAAGAGTGTGAAATTTCTAATGGTGAGGGTTCCATGTCTAGTTTTCTAAGAATAGTCAATAGGAAAGTCCTATGGCTAGAACTTAGGCTATTAAAGAGGAAAAACTAAACCTCAACCAAAAGTGAGGTCAACAAATAGATAGAGAGTTTCTGGCAAGATGAGGTGCTGCAGAAGCTGGTTTACGGGTGGTGAAATAACAGAGATCTCTAAGAACCTTTCTCTAGCTTGGTCTTCCTTTGGAGGGCCTCATTTCTGGTTTAAACCCCTAGTTTTTGAACTTTGTGGGGTTTACTGTTCCATTGAACTGATACTGCCATCTGGCTCACTGGTCATCAAGAGGTGTTGCTCCTGTTTTCCATTTTTACTTGGTGCAGGCTTCTTTCCACCTCTGGTGTTTTGATTGGAGATGTAGAGCTGCTGAGTTTGTTTTGATCTTTCTCGGGCTTAAAAGATTTTGAAGTTTCTACTATTTTATTGAGTTGTGCTCTGGGGTTTCTCCTTTATCGTTTGTCTAAGGATGAAATTTGTTTTGTTTCTCTCCCTATGGCTACTCCATTAGATGTTGAAACTAATGCTCAGTGGTCTAAAGAAACTTATGTTGGGGTTGCGGGCAAATCTGCAGACATCCTCATTGACCCTAAAAAATTAATGTTCCCTCAAGCTTTCCATGATACAATTGCTGGAAAGGGTGCTAGCTCTTGTATTCACTCTTTAGGTTCCAAAGAGGGAGAAGCGGCCATTTATTTCTCTCAACAAGAAATTCTTACTTTGAATGAGAAAGTTAAGTTCACTTTAGTGGGTAAATTCTAGCTGGGACACCCAAAGATGGAATTGGTTAGAAGCTACTTTGCTTCACTAAAATTTATTGGAGATTGGCAAATTGGCCTACTTGATGGTAGGCACTTACTTATACAGCTATCAGGGGAGGAGGACTATGCTAGATTATTTGCTAAACAATATCTTCAAATTGGACGCACTACCATGAAGATTATGAAATGGTCTCTTGATTTTGACCCAAGCAAAGCAAAGAACCTACAGTGGTTCCCCTTTGGTTTAAATTACCTACACTTCCTCTCCCATTTTTAAATCTTAATGCTCTATTCAATATTGGGTGTGCTTTAGGGAGGCCTCTGAAAATGGATGCCCCCACATTTAACAAAGCCAGACCAGCCCTGGCAAGAATCCTCATTGAAAGAGATATTACTCTACCTGAAATAAAAATGATTAAGATTGGGTCTGATAAGAAAGGATTCTGGCAGGATGTGGTGTTAGAACAAAGACCCTATTACTGCCATTATTGTAAAATGTTTGGGCACACCAAGAACAGGTGTTTTAGGCTTCACCTCCCTTCCAAAAAAATAGTCAACACCAAGGCACCTGTTAACCTGCCCACTGCTCAGGATCCCACTGTTCCTTTTCTAGGTGGGGAACCCACTCCAGTGTATAATGAGGAAAATTTATTGGGTACTTCCACAAGTTCCATAGCACCTTTTGGGTCTAATTCTATTACTAATGCTTCTCCCAGGGTCATCAGGGAGGAATTAAATGAAGTTAATATAATTACCCTTTTAACCTCTGATGGCTCACCTAATGGTGGAGGTGAGATCAATAGGGAGGTGAATGTGAATAACAATAGTGCGTTGAGAGCCCCAGAAAAACAAAAAATAGATGAAATGGAACTCTTGTTAAAGGAGGAGTGGCAGATACAGAAATCTAAGAAGAGAAAGAAGCAAGCTGCAGAAGTGTAGAAATTACAAAATGGGCTATTATGGACACATGTGGCAAGATGATGGTTGGGCCCTCCCCTTTTAGAGGAAGGACCAGATCTAGATCTCAGCCCTCCCTCCATATTAACCCCCCTCATGATTAATCTACTGTGCTGGAACATCAAGGGCATTGCCCATCCTCAGTCCTTAAAAAGATAGATATATCTTAAAAAGAAGTATAAACTATGGTGTTTTGCTATTTTTGAACCCATGGTTCAATATAATCCTCAGAGGTTCATCAGTAAGTTTCCTTGCTTCTGTCATTAAGCTAATAACAATAACAAGACAAGGTTTTTTTTGTTAAAAGGAATACATTGGAACATCCAGCTAGACCACCCACAGTTTATTCACCTTTCTATAAAGATCTAAGGCCAATTGGAATTTGCTACTTTTATTTATGATGGCTGTCATAAGGAGGATATAAAAGAGCTTTGGAGGGGTCTTCAACTAATCAGTGAGAATATGAACTCCCCTTGGCTGGTGGGGGGTGATTTCATTAATATACTTCTGCAGCTGAGAAAACTGGTGGCAGGGCCCCAAATATTCCTAAAATGACACTTTTCACTGATCAAATTCAAAAGGCTGGTTTGTTTGATTTGGGTTACCAAGACCCTCCTTTCACTTGAAAAAGGGGCAAGTTGTGGGAAAGACTTGATAGAATTCTTGTTAATGATTGCCGATTCAACCAATATCACCTCACTTTTTTCACTCATTTAACTCTTGTTGTTTATGGTCTTAGACCTTTATTAATCTCAATCACATCCCCATGCAATCCTGCTCGATATACTCCCTTTAGATATTTGAATATGTTTTCTACACACCCTCTCTTTGTCAGCTTTGTTGCCTCCAATTGGTTTGAAGCTGACCACCCTGATCCCCTTGTCAAACATAGCTTTCTACATATAAAACAGAGTTAAGCCCTTAGAAATTTGGGATGGGACACATTTGGTAATGTGCACTTTAAAGTTGTTTCTGCTGAAAAGGAAGTTGAGGACCTTGAGGTTGCTGTTCAGAATGGTAATGCTGAGGAATCTACCTTGTTTACTGCACAAACCAATTTGATTACTGTCATTGAAAATCAAGAGCTCCTTCTCAAACAGAAGGCCTCCATTAACCTCTTTACTACTGGAGACAGAAACACAAAATTCTACCATGCTTACATTAGTTACAAGATGAAATGCAACACCATACACTCTATCCAAACTTCTGAGGGGTACTGACTTAATGATAATGATAACATTGCTAAGGATGATGTCAATTACTACAGATTATTGCTGAATTCAACATCTGATATCAGCACTAATATTGATGCCAATTATTTCACAAAGATATTTGAGCTTACCAATAATCTCAAACTCACTGACCTCCCTTGTGACACTGAAATTTGGAATTGTTTGAACACCATTAATAGCACCAAATCTGCAGGCCCTGATGGTTTTACTGCAGACTTCAGTTTTTTCAATGGAAATAACCTACCTAGATATTTTAGAGACTCCTCCTTTATTTTGATTCCTAAAGCTGACATGCAGAAGACTTGGGATCACTATAGACCAATCTGCCTTACTTCTGTAATTAGCAAACTTATCATCAAGATCATAGAGAGAAAAATTCAACCTCACATAGACAAGTTGATTAGCCACAATCAAACTTCTTTAAGGGAGATCAATTACAGACAACGTATTGCTGGCTCAGGAGATGCTTCTGGATATGGATAAAACTAGTAGGGTGGTAACCTAATCTATAAACTGGATATCAAAAAATCCTATGATACTATTTATTGGAAATTTATCTTGGGGATTCCTGCAGTAAGGAGGTTTCAACCTGATTTCTTTAACCATATTCACAAATGGCTTCTCAACAATAATCACTCTATCATTATTAATGAGAAGGCTTGGAGCTCCTTCTCAGCGGCCAGAGGTTTAAAGCAGAGTGACCAACTCTCCCCCACTATTTCCATTATAGCTATGGATTATTTTTCCAGAATGCTCGATAAGGCTATCCTCACTGAACATTACTCTAGATATCATCACAAATCCAATATGGCCATTTTGCATCCAATATATGCTGATGATGTTGTGATTTTCTCTAGTGCCCGTAAAAGGGCTGTTAAAAAGGTCAACTAGTGTTTGATGAAATTTCAAGCCCACTCTAGTATGGTTTTCAGTCCTGTAAAATTCCAATTGATCTTCAAGAAAAGAACCTCCTCTAAATGCAAGCAGTGGATTTCAGATTATACAGGTTTATCAATAACCAAACGTCATATTAAATATATAGGGGTAAATCTTATATGTGGTAGATCTAAGCTAATCTAATTTGATGAAGTCCTTCAAAAAATTCAATCAAACTTATCTAGCTGGTCCCATTCATTCCTTTCCAATGGGGGAAGGATAAGTCTATTAAAAAGCATTCTCTCAACTTTGCCCTCTTAAATTCTCCAAACCACTTTTATGAAGCAAAGAACACAAACTCAATTGGAGAGACCTTTCAATAGATTTTTGTGGGGAGGACAAAGGCAACAGCTTCACTGGGCTTCTTGGCAGAAGGCAGCTAAACCCACCCTGGCTGGGGGTATACGGTTTAAAGGGCTCCAACAACTAATTCAGATTAATTTTTGTAAAATGTGAATAAACTTTAGAGCTCAAACTTCTCTTTGGGCTAAATTCATGAAGGGCAAATATTGTGAGGACCAGCACCCCTCTCTGATTATAAGGAAATTTGGTGATTCCAGGATCTGGGTCAACATGCTCAAAGTAAGACATCTTGCTGAGGAGATGTACATATGGGAATTGGGGGTTGGTAAGGTAAACTTTTGGTTGGATCATTGGTGTCCTAAGGATTGTCTATGTGCTCCACTTTCTAATTTCAAACCACATCTTACTGTGGCTAAGTTTTGGGAGGGTGATCACATGTCCATAACCAAACTTCAATCTATCCTCCAAGAACCCTATCTTGCTCAAATAACCAAAATCAACTTTGACAAGAGCAGGAAGGATAGAATTATCTGGCACAGTTATACTAATCAAATTCGTACTAAAGCTATTTATGCTAAGCTTTTCTGCTGGGACCTGGTTCCTTGCGGTGAAGTCATATGGAACAGATTCCTTTCCCCCTCCATATCTTTCTTCTGCTGGAGATTCTTCAACAACCTTATGCACAAAGATGATATACTCAAATTAAAAGGATTGAGGGGCCCATCCAGATGTGATCTATGTCTACAGTGAGGAAAACCTCAACCCCCTTTTCTTCAATTGCAAGTTTGCCCAAGATGTTTGGACAGATTTTTTGGCTATGCTCACAGTGAAGCGCTTTGATCTGGATTGGTCTACTCTCACTGTTGTTTGGCATAGTTGGAAAGAAAGCAATTATGACCCTATTCCTTTTATAGTTTCTTGGTTTCTTTGGATGTCCAAAAATAGCACTAAACATGAAGGCAAACATGTCCAGAACTACAGGGTCATAAAAAATTGTGTCTCTTGCTTAACCAAACTGATTCAGTACAAAAACTTCCCTAACATTTGTAAGTTCAAGAGCACTGAAGCTAGGGAGCCTTATAAGATTGAGAAGGTCTATTTGAAACCGCCTGAATAGTCAATTATGAAGGTCAATACTGATGGATGTTTTAATGATTGGGGTGCTGGGGTGGGGGGAATTTTTAAGGACTCCACCAACAAGTGTCTCCTGTTCTTTCAAGCCCCTACTGATGCTAGAGAGCACTTGAGGCAGAACTTATTTCTGTCTTCTGGGCCATAACTTTTTTCTAGTAAAGCTGAATGGTATAACATCTGGCTTGAGGTGGATGACCAGAGAGAAATATGTTGAGATTTTCATACCTATTTTTTACTGTTTTTGATGATATTGCACTTTAAAGAAAGGTATTTTTGATGTTTGGTTGCATGAATGATGAGTTAGGGTCATTGGAGCAAAAAGTGCAAAAAGGAGCGAAAATGACCAAAATGTGCAGAATTGAACTAGGGCGCTGACGGTGCCATCGACCCCACCCAGAATTGAGCTAGGGCGCCGACGGCGTCATCGAACCCGCCGATGGTGAGATTTTTCCGAGACTCCAAAATTAATTCATTAAGAAGATCCGCCGACGGCGCCATCGAGGCCGCCGACGGCGAGCTCGGCGGGCATGGACGAA
>NW_018224071.1:298823-340005 GCF_001263595.1 Phalaenopsis equestris
TCCTGGAGGTTAGAAATGTTCCATTAGTGTTTACTAGAGTGTAAAAATTGTGAGGAATTATTCGAGAGATTGTAAGAGTGGAGGGAGAGTGAGAGATTTCTTCCTCCTTGCTGCTTCGAAAAGGAATTTTGTGTGCTATAAAGAAAGGAAGAGATTTAGAGGAACTTCGAGGAGTTTTCTTGGGGAGAAATTAGAGGTTAGTTTATTTATTATTGTAGTTTGTACGACTTTGATTTTATATATGAATTTCGAGTTTTGTTGTGTTTTCCCCATGAGATACGAGTAGTTTTCTCTATCTTTCTCCTTGTCTTGAGATTTGTGAAATGGTGATTTGAATTGGTGATGCTATGAAAATGCTTATGAAATTTTGATGGTATTTTCACTTTGATCTTAATTTACTTTCAATATGGCCAATTGATTTGTTAAAATATGTTGAGTTTTACAACTAAAGTGACGATTACATCCAAGATTCAGGGAGGTCAAAGCTCTTGGAAGTTGGGAGCAAATAAATGGGAAATAATATTATCGGGCATAGAATTGGAGATTTTAGAGTGACAGACTTAAATCCCCAATTCGGTCCTATCGTTTGGGTACTGAAGTGTAGATGTTAGCCCTCAGGCGAGGGGAACATGGGAGCTCCGATGTGAGAGCTGGTATCCTCCCAGCGTAGCCGCAGATTCAGTAAACAAGCGTAGGATTAGTCAATGTTCTTTATGTTTGGACCAAAGGGTAAAGAATAGGTATGCTCCTATTTGACACAATATAATTTAAACTGATTCACTTTATCCATTCACTATAATTTCTTGAAAAGGAGAAGTAAGCTTTCTTATATATTGAATATCACATTCGTACCTTCATTAGTATTTTTAGTTATTTAATGGTTATTAAAATTACATATTTATTTCAATTGCCTATTAGTGATAGATAAGCAACTGAACTTCGTTGTTGTGATTAAAGTATTGCTTTTCTAAAATCTTAATCTGTAGTTCTAAACTTTCTCCCTGTGGGATCGATATCTAGGACTCCAATAGAGCCCTATATTACTTCAGCGATAGGTATACTTGCGTTGATAAGTGTGACTTTGTAATTATTGAATATTTATTACGCCCATATTTATCTTATATTTTTAAGAATATATAAAGTCACGGTCAGTGGACTATCTATTACTCATCAATTTTCTGGAGTTTGAAGACCAATCATCTTGGTACCACACTCATTGAAGAAAAAAAATCAGGAATCTTATAAACATCCTTAGCTTGCACATGACCTTTACTTATAGGGAGGGAAATAAACCTGCCAATTGGCTTGCCCGACAAGATCTTCATTCCAATTCTATATCTTTTACCACTAGCCCCCCCACTCCTCTAGCTCTATTACTTCATGGTGATACTATTGAAGTCCCACATCTCAAAATTAAGGCTAACAAGTTTAATCGATTCAATGTCACTTCAACTAGGAGACCTCAACACTCTTCTACCTTATCTGTTTTACTTTCATAGTTTTTAGTTTTTGGCTCATATATATATATATATATATATATATATTCAGGATGGTGAGGTGTGGTGGTTGGACCTTGCTGTGCTCTGCTAGCGTTTTGGTTGTGATGGAGCTTCTTGGAGGTGTTGTGGAGCTGGGTAAAGGAGCTAGAGTTCTCTTCAAGGAGTCTCTGTGGCCTGTGGAGTTTGTTTGGAGTTTGCTCAGATAGACTTAGTTTCAACCTTTATTACTGTTCTATTGCTTTGCTGAAGGAGCTTGCTGTTCTCTGCTTCATCAGCTTGGAGTTTGTTATTGTTCTATTACCTTATTGAAGTAGCCAGATTTCTTCTTGCTTCATCAGCTTGGGGTTTAACTCTGGCCTTGATTTGTTGTTTCTTCTGTTAGCTGATTTTGTTGTTTTCCAACTTTTCTTGATCCCTCGGGTTCTTTTGTTGGTTCTTTTGGAGCAAGCTACTTCTCTGGGCTTCATTTGCTGATTAGTCTTCAATTTTGCTCCATTAGGGGGTGCTATTTGGTGGTTAATTATGACCACCCCTATCAATTTGGTGACAAATTTGCAATGGACAAAAGCCACTTATGCTGGGGTTGTCGGAAATCCTTCTTCCGCCTTGGTGGATCCTGGTCTCCTAGTGTTTCATTAGGAGTTTCATAACACTGCTGCAAGTAGGGGATCTGCCTTATATATACATCCTGTGGGATCTAAAGATGGGGAACCAGCTGCTCTTTTCTCTGATCAGGACATTGCTGAACTGAACTTGGATGTTTAGTTCACACTTATTGGAAAATTTGGTCTGGGGCACCCAAAGATGGAACTTGTGAGGAAATATTTTGACTCTTTGAAAATCTCTGATTGGAAGCTAGGCCTGCTGGATGGCAGTCATCTCCTTATCTAGTTGAAAAAGGAAGAGGACTATGCAAGAATCTTTGTCAAACAATCCATCATTATTGCTGGTACAAAAATGAAGATTTTAAAATGGACTTCTGAGTATGAACCCTCACAGGAACCCCCCATTGTGCCAATTTGGTTTAAGCTACCAAAATTGCCATTGCATCTATTTAAACTTAATGCATTATTTAATATTGGATGTACCTTAGGTACACCTTTGAAGGTGGATGCTACCACTTATAATAAAGCTAGGCTAGTCAATGCAAGGATTCTAGTGGAGAGGGATGTCACCCTACCTGAAGTAAAGTGGATAAGGATATGAGACCCAATGAAGGGGTTTTGGTAGGAAGTAGTCATGGAGCAAAGACCCTATTATTTCCAACATTGCAAATCCAACATTGCAAAATGTAACATTGCAAAATGTTTGGTCACACTAGGGAGAAGTGCTGCAGGCTAAACCCTCCTAATAGAAGGCTTATAACAAACCCTTAGCATGAGTTGATTGTTGCAAACAATAATCTCCTGAGTAATACCAATAAAGAAGTCCACCAGAAGATCTCCACTATGGCTAGGACAGAAGAGACAATTAGTTCATTAGCTGTTCAGAATACTGTGAAGGAAAAGCCTTTTGTGACCCCTTCAACTGATGAGAAGAAAGGGTGACAGTTGGTGAGGATATGGAGGCAGGTAAAACTGGAAGTGGCCATCTCCTATTGCAAGTCCCCTTGGAGGACTTAACTCAGTTTCCTAGGAACAAAAGGAACCCTGTGGATGAATTAGATGTGGTTTCCCCTACTGAAGCTTTGGTTGAAGAAATGAACAAAGAATTGGAATCAGATTGGCAGTTTTAAAAAACTAGAAAGAAAAAGAAATCCAAACCAGAAGAACTGAAATAGAAGAAGGAAAAGGAGTTATAAATAACAGAAGATTCAAGCAACCAAAGAAAAGGAGCTTTTAACAAACCAAGGGGGAGGACTAGATCAAGATCCCAAACCTACATCCACCCCCCTCCCCATGATTAATTTGTTGTGTTGGAACTTAAGGGGGATTTCCCACCCCTTATCCTTAAAAAGACTCAAATATCTAAGAAAAAAAAACATAAATTGTGGTGCATAGCCATTTTGGAACAAATGGTTCACTTGAACACACTGAAAATTGCCAAAGTTTTCCCTATCTTCAATTTGTTTACTAATATCAACAACAAAATTTGGGTTTTTTGTAAGAAAGAAATGAAGTGTTCCATTTTGCTGAACCATACTTAAGTCTTGCTGGATCAACGAACATTAACACTGATGACATGGTGGGAGTTGCTTGGATCAACGAACATTAACACTGATGACATGGTGGGAGTTGCTTCCCTTGTTTATGTTGGAAGCTCCAAAATTGCAAGAACTGAACTTTGGGAGACCCTTCAAAACATCCAAGGTTCCATTGATAAAGCATGGATTGTGGGATGAGATTTCAATTGCATTTTCTCTCCTACTGAAAGGAAGGGGGGTAGAACTTCTAATCCTATCACGATATCCACATTCAATGATAATATTCAAAAAACTGGATTATTTGATCTTGGTTTTAGTGGTCCTGCTTTCACTTGGAGGAAGAAGGGGAGGAGGGAAAGGATGGATAGAGTATTTGCTAATGACAACTAGATTCAAAATTTTTTGCAGACTTCTATCACACATCTAAGCATTGCAGACTTCTATCACACATCTCTATCACACATCTAAGCATAGCTGGATCAGGCCATATGCCTTTGTTGATCTCTATTGGCCCAAAAAGTACTTGTCAGAAGAGTTTTTTTAGGTACTTGAATGTTTTGTCTCAACATAAGAACTTCTTGCAGATTGTCAAAGACAATTGGAAGAATGATACTCACCCTGACCCCTTCATCAATTTGTGGCAAAAGCAAAAGTAGGTGGGCAAAGCTCTCAAACAGTGGAGTTGGCATACCTTTGGGGATCTTCTGAAGGTTTTGGAAAAGGCTGAAAAGGAACTGGTTGAACTGGAGGAGGGGCACGGCAAAGGGAAGACTGATGAAGCTACTCTTTTAGAGGCTAATGAGAGACTTTTAACTGCTGTGAACTGGTAAGAACAATTCCTTAAACAAAAGGCTGCTAAAACTAAATTTGCTGAAGGGGATAAAAATACTAAATTCTATCATGCATGCATTAAATACCAGAGAAAGTGCAACACTATCCATTGTATCAAGGATCATAATGTAACATGGCTCAGACAAGAGGATGAGATTGCTGAAAGTGTTGTTTTGTACTGCCAAAATCTCATGAATGGAAACAACATTGACAGAGATCATATAGACAGCAACTTGTTTACTGACAGCAATCAGTACACTGCTAGAATGACTAGAATGAACATGAACTTGACTTACATACCTGAGGAGGAAGAGATTCAAAGAGCTTTAAATTCCATTGATAGCCCTAAATCTATAGGTCCTAATGGGTTTACAACAGATTTCTCACAAAAAGCCTGGGGTGTCATCAAGGTGGAGGTAATTCAAGCTATCTAACACTTCTTCAAAGGACACTCTTTACCAAATTATTTCAGTGCTTCCTTCATTGTTTTAATCTTTAAAACTTCTATGAAAGATAGCTGGAGCCATTACAGAACTCTGAGCCTTACTAATGTCATAAGTAAAATTGTCAGCAAATTCTAGTGAACAGACTTCAGCCAGCACAACCTCAGTTAATTTACACAAACCAAGCAGCATTTGTGAAAGGCAGAAACATAGGGAACAACATTCTTCTGGCACAAGAACTTTTACAGAATTTGGAGAAACCATGCAGAGGGGGTAATGCAATTTACAAGCTAGACTTGAAGAAGGCTTATGATATGGTGGCTTATGATTTTATTATGGAATGCTTGGAGGCTAGGGGTTTTTCCAGGGAATTCTGTCTGATCATTCAAAGATGGCTGGAGGCTAATGCTGATCATTCAAAAAAGATGGCTGGAGTCTAATGCTAATTTTGTATTCATCAATTGGAAAGCTTATCGCTTCTTTAAAGCTACTAGAGGTCTTAAACAATGAGACCCTCTTTCCCCTACTATTTTCATTCTATTTTTGGATTACTTATCCATACTCATTGATTACCAGGAAAAAAGAAAAAGCTTTAATGCTTATCATAATAGAGCTAAGAGGGACATTAGTCATCTTTTCTATGCTGATGATATTCTTATTTTTACTAGGGCCACTAAGTCAGCTACCAAGTACCTTCATGATTGCTTGCAAAAATTCCAACAGGTGTCAGGGCTGAAAGTCAATAAGGATAAATGTCATATCCTGGTTAGCAAGAGAGTCCCATTACCACTCAGGTAGTGGATGTTAGATTTCACTGGGTTCTCAATCATGAGCACTCCCTTCAAATATATGGGCACTCAACTGGTTAGAGGAAGAACCAAACCTTATGAGGTTATAGAGAAGATTAATTCCACTCTCCAGGGGTGGTCTAACTCTTACCTCTCAAATGGTGAAAGGATCACCCTACTAAAGAGCATTTTAACCTCTATCCCTCTTTATGTCCTTCAAGTGGCAACAATGAAAACAATGAAGCAACAATGAAAAGAAGCACCACCTTGATGCTGGAAAGAACCTTCGACATGTTCCTTTAGACTGGGAACAAGAAACAAATGTCCTGGGCAAGTTGGCAAAGGGTGGCTAAACCATATGAAACTGGTGGTTTGGAATTTAAAGGATTACATCATATGCAACAAATTAGCATGTGTAAACTTTGGATCAATTTCAGACAAAATGAAAGCTTATGGGCTAAGTTCATGAAGGCAAAGTTCGGGCTAAGTTCATGAAGGCAAAATATTACAAATTTGATCATCCTAGGGAAGTAACTAAGAAATGGGGGACTCCAGGACATGGATCCAGATACTTAAGGTTAGGGAAGACATTGACAAACTTCTCATTTGGGAGCTGGGCCATGGAGAAATCAACTTTTGGAAGGATAAATGGTGAAGGATAAATGTGAAGCCTCTGCAAGAAGGAAAGGAGGAGGAGTTACAGGTTAAAGACCGTTGGAATGGTAATGACTAGTCTGAGGAAACTTTGAAAAACTTTCTGAAGGAACCATCTGCTAGAATCATTTCAACAATCCAAATTTACAGAAATAAAAAAGATCAACTTCATCTCATTAACAGGACCAGGTCAAGCCTTTCAAATGATATTCAGAACAACTTATTCAGTTGGGACCAATGCCAGTGGAATATTTTCTCTTGCCATAAATATTTAACTCCTTCTATGTTGTTCTTTTCATGGAGAGTCCTAAATGACTTAATTCTAACAGATGATATTCTGAAACTGAAAGGTTTGAAAGGCCCATCAAGATGTCATCTCTGAAAGCTTGACCAAGAATCCAGTGACCATCAGTTTTTCAGGTGCAGATTTGATAGGGAGGTTTGAAACAGTTTGACCTCTTACATGAATCTTAACCTGATCAATTTTGGATGGGGTAACATAAAAGACTATCTAAAGGACTGCTGGGGACAAACCTTATGCCCTTTCCCTTCATTGTTTCTTGGTTCCTTTGGAATGCCAGAAACAAGGTGAAGCATAAGGACAGTGGAACAAAGATGCTTCTGTGGTGTCTAACTGTATAGCATATTTAAACAAGCTGATAAGTTGGAAGAAATTCCCTAAGATATTGGAGGTTCTACCTAATATTGGTTTGCAATAGATTAAGGTCATCAAGGTAAGATGGGAGAAACCTCCTCACCCCTACATTAAAATCAACACTGATGGAAGCTTCACCAACAAGAAAGCTGGAATTGGGGGGATCTTTAGAGACTAGAGACCACACATTTAGAGACCACACAGGAAATTATTTGATGTATTTCAAGGCCCCCTATATTTTTGAAGATGCTTTGGATAATGAAGCTGCTGCACTTTACTGGGCTCTAATATTTGCCAGAGGAAACAAGTAGAAGTGGATCATAGCTGAAATGGACTCTTCCCTCTTGGTGGAGCTGTTGACTGAAAACTCTTCATCCCCTTGGCACATAAACAAATTGATTCACAAGATAAAGAACCTCAACCTTGAGATTAAGATTCAATTCTCCTTTATTTATAGGAAAGCTAATAGGGCTGTTAATTTTCTGGCTTTGGAGGGTGCTAACTCAAATCATACTGAGGTCTCCACCTACCTATCCCTCCCCCTCTATCTGTACTTAAGGGGGACAAACTTTAAATCCCTTATCTAAGATTGCAAAACTGAATGCTAGTTTCCATATCATAAGTTCATTAGGTTTTTGCTGGTCATCTATAGTTGCTGTGCACCTCATTCACAATCTTTGTTAGTTAGCTTGGGGGTTATACCTGTAATTTTGGTATATTTAGTTTTTGCTTTATTGGAGAGGGTTCCTCAATAGGTTGATCCTTGTCATAAGTTTTTGCTTTTTTTTTTGGAGGAACCTGGCTTATCTCCTTGATTTGTATTCTCATGTTTTAATATACATGTAGGGAGCCTACAAATGCTCCTTTCCACATATATATATATATATATAGCTTTTTATTTTCCTTTCCTTGTCTGTTGTAAGGTTACTTTTTTGTGGATAGATCACCCTCTTTAGGTGTGAGTCACCTTGTATTTTGGTTTCTAGACAAAGGACCTTTCCAATTTAGTTTCTTTGTACTACTTTTAATTTATATATATATCTAATACCAAAAAGGGATGGCTAAAATCCTTTAGTATTCTCAGGTAGCCTACTAGGATTTTTGATATATTGAGTCGCTGAGCTCCCTCATGTTATTTAGCTACTATTTGATAAAAACTGCTCCAATCTCTATCTTTAGGTGAGCCTTCCCAACCACAACATAAAACTTCACATCCTCAAGAAAAACTTTTTATTTTTCAAAATCCTAAAATGATTTTTCTTCAAGAAAAATAGAAAAGATCTTGACATGGTCTCATCTTCCCGAACTAGTAAATCTTTACTTCATAATCTCTCTGTACGTAACCAACCTTCTACCTCAACTTCTACTTCAAAGTTGGTTGACTAGATACGTGATTACTGTATGAGATCACGTATAGCATATGAACTTCAAAGAAGAATGCAAAGATGGTGTTCGTATCAACAAACTCTGGAAAGTCAGATCAATTCAGAGTAGCAACGCCAAATTTCACAAAAAAAATGAGCAAACCTGGTGCCTGCTGAAACGTTGTATAAAGATGGTTGGTGAACCACTAGACATCGAGTATATCAGCATTACTGAGAAGAAAGAATACTTGCGGTTGAAGGAACACAAGTCAATTTTCCTTTCATAAGGCAACAGTCCTATCAATGTCTTATACAAGATGTCATGCAACATATACATCTGGGACTAATCATGGTCCTTATTCATAAGTTGCATAGAAGAGATGTAGGTACAAAATCTCTAATTGTTCTAAGACACACAAGATGGCGTTTTGATGTCTCAGTAATTGAAACAATGGAGGTTGATCTTTCATACGGAACACAACTTCTCTATATAACTCCGAATATACTTTTATCTATAAATGATTTCATGAATCATATAGAGCTGGTTGTTCTAACACAAGGATATCAAGACTGACAAGGAGGAGAATCTAACCTTCTAATAACAAGAGCACTCGTAGCAAGATTAACCAGCACTAGTCATGCTGGTTTTTGATATAATGTTCAAAACATTGCTGATTATCTAGCCACACACGGAATTATTGCAATTCCTAGAAATAAGCAATCAATTCAATAATTGTAAGGGCTAGATTGGAATCTCAAGCCTTCAGATTCTGTGGCAGTTCAAGTTCCACAACATATGCATACACATCAATGTATAGACGGAACAATTCATCTATCATTTTTTTATTACACTCCCATAGATCCACCTCCAATTCCTTGGCATTCCTTAATTGATATGGAGGGATATGAACAAGAAGCCGCTTTTATGGCTTATGATGATGGTCCCATTTGGGATCAAGAAGTTGATCAACATGATGATCTAATCCGGGATCATTCCTCTGAAGTTGAAGACTCTAAGGATGAGGATTCCTCATTCTCTCCATTTTTATATATGAATACTTTAAATAATGAACAAAGTTCATTCCCGGAAGGTGATGGAAATGATCTTTGTTACCCCAAGCAGAATTTTGAGCCTGAGCTCGAGCTTAAATCATCACAAGCTTGCTACCCTATAATCAAAGATCAGCTTGCTGATATAAAATATCCAATACTCAAGAAGATGGCGTCTAAAGCGAATAGTTTATATGCATCTGTCAATTCTACCTATCTGTCGCCAAATGAACCTGTAATGAGTCCAGTCATGTACCCACCAGCTACAACAGGTTCACAGAATGATCCATCATTGTCCTCTAATTTTTTTGGAAATCTTAAAGTAAAATTCTCATATTTCAAATGATCTTTTCAATAAAATATGTGGACTTTTCCATCAGCACAGAGTACATAGGGTGTTCTTCCAGTTCTCCCAGATGTTTTCTCTCTCTATGATGATGTCATATCTAGATGGGAGTCGATACTCTCAATCTTTTTAATGATAAACAATTTGCAGATAATAAAGCAAAGGTATTATTTATTGAAAATTTGCTTGACAAAGTGGAAAAGAAAATTTGGATTCAATGGATAATGTCTTATGAAGATGAATATGAAGCCTTGGTTAACATTGCAGATGATTCGCAAAATGCTTTATCACAGATACGAAGAATAATACTCATGAAGGATCCTTATCAGGGATCCACTGAAGAATAGAACAGAGCATATCTGGATTTAGAAAGGCTAACATGCTCAGAGATCAAACACATGTTTGAATATATGAATGATTATAAAGTTCTAGCTGCAAAATCAGGTAGAATGTTTATTAATCCTGAACTCTCTGAAAAGTTCTTTAGAAAAATGCCTCTAATAATTGGAAACAAAATTGAAGAGTCATTTAAACAAAAATATCCTGGCAATACAGTAGGGGTATTACCAAGGATATTATTCACGTATCAATATTTAGCTAATTTATGCAAAAAGGCCGCAGTACAAAGAGGTATCAAAGACCTCTCTATATGTAATAAGATTCCAGTACTGGGGTATTATATATAGCATAAAAGTATAGGCTTAGAAAATCTAGAAATTATAATGGAAAGCCGCATGAATCACACATCCATGTGACCAAAAAGAAGAATAAGCCTAAAACATCTAAATGTAGATGTTACATTTGCGGCAATGAAGGGCACTTTTCTAGGGAGTGCCGGAGTAAACAAGGAAATATGGCTCGAGCTGCCATATTAAAGAATTTGGAACTTCCTGAAGACTATAATGTACTCTCTGTTGACAACAATGAAGAGCCTTCGGATGCTATTTGTTCCATTTTTGAAGGAGAAGGAGTAAACACTTTACTCCACCTACAAAATGCTCTTGAGAATGGACCCACTGAAAAATTTGGGTTCATGATGAAAGAAGATTATGGCTTGAGATGTGCCATCAAGCTCTCTGAAGAACAGGAAAAATGTTCCCATGAAATGGAGCACAATACACCAATCAAAAGGCAATACGTAAGGTGTTCGTATTGTTTTATCATTACAAATGTCAACATGCAAATTCACCGCGCCATTTGTAAGTTAACTGCATGCCCTTTGTGTGCAATATTTTACTTATCAATTACAATACAAAAGGAATTATCCTTGATGCAATTTCAATCAAAGGATAATTTAATTCATGAATTAGTTAAATATACCGAGCGCCATCTGGAAGAAAAAAAGAAATTGAAATAAAAACGCCAGGAAGAATTAGAAAATAATTTATCCAAAGATTTGCAAGAACTAACACTACAAGAAAAAGGAAAAAGAGTTTCTTTTCCAGAAGAAGATGATATAGAAGAATTTGCTGAAGAATCCGGAGCTAAAGTATTCAGTGAATCATTCAAGAAAAAGATCCTGGAAGTTTTTAAAGAGCAAGTTAAAAAAGACCACTCAAGAAGGTTATTAATAGATTATATAACATTATAATAACCTTTCAAATTCCGGGGGTGGACAAATTCAAACTTCAAGCCATCATGAACACATGAGCAACGTCCTGCTGTGCGAGCTTAGCTGACATTCTGAAAAATGTAATTGAAGAATTAAATTACCAAGTTCATTTCAGTGTATTCAACTCTACGACAAAAGCTAGAATAAAATTAAAGGAAGGTAAGATGTTTATTTCAGATAACAATTTTAGAATTCCTTTAATTTACTTCATGGAAATGGAAGTCAGGGATGTCATCCAAATGTTGTTAGGTTGTAATTTTATCAGGAGCATGCAGGGAGGCATGCAAATAGAAGGAAATATGGTCACCTTTTACAAATAAGTAACACATGTCCCTACAACTACAGAAGTAGAAATCGTGGCAAAACATATCCTTGAACTTGACATGCATTATGATTTCTATTATGAATTGCAACCAAAATTTTTCTATCCTGATGTTAATATCGATAATCCGTTTGTTAAAATATTTGGTTCAATTTTTCAAAGGATAAAAAACAATGGATATATCAGTGATAACCCTCAGAGGCACTGGTCAAAAAATTAGGTAACATGTAAAATTCAGATTATTAATCCTGATTTAATTATACAGGGCAAGTCGTTGAAACATGTCACACCGGCTATGCAAGACCAGTTTAAGTGACACTTTGATAGCCTACTACAATTAAAAGTTATTAGACCGAGCAAAAGTCAGCCCACACCATGGCTATAATTGTAAACTCAGGTAAATCCATTGACCCTGAGACAGGAAAAGAAATACGAGGTAAAGAGCAACTCGTATTTAACTACAGATCCTTAAATGATAACACTCAAATAAATCAATTCTCTCCTCCTGGAATAAATACTCTGTTAAAGAGGATTAGTAGGAGCCAAATCTATTCAAAATTTTATTTAAAAAGTGGCTTCCACCAAGTTTCGATGCATCTAGAGTCTATTGAGTGGACCGCATTCGTTGTGCCCATAGGACTCTATGAATGGCTTGTGATGCCATTCAGCTTAAAGAATGTGCCAACGGTTTTTCAAAGAAAAAAAGATTAATGCTTTAAAGAATGTTCTACTGGTCGTTTACATTGATGATATTATAGTTTTCATAAAAAATGAAAGTGATCACAGGAAAGATCTTGAAAAATTTATCAGTATAGTTGAAGCCGAAGACCTGGTACTTTCACAAACAAAAATGAAAATTGTGGTACCAGAAATCAAGTTCTTAGGGGCAGTAATTAGGAAGAGAAGAATTAAATTACAGCCTCCATTATAAAGAAAATTGTTGATTTCCCTGATGAAAGGCTTAAGGGAAAACAGGGAATGCGCTCTTGGTTAGGGATCTTAAACTATGCAAGGAATTATATCCCTAATCTTAGTATTTCATTAGGTCTGCTTTATTAGAAAACATCTCCTCACAGAGATAAAAGACTAAAGGACCATGATTGGAAGCTTACCAAGAAAATTAAAGATCTTGTGAAAAATCTGCCTGATCTAGAAATTCCACCATCTAACGCATACATTATTCTTGAAACAGATGGGTGTATGGAAGGATGGGGAGGCATCTGCAAATGGAAGTTAGCCAAAAATGATCCAAAGTCTTCTGAAAAAATTTGTGCTTATGTTAGTGGCAAATTTCCTGTTATAAAAGTCATGATTGATGCTGAGATCTACGCTTGCATGGAATCTTTAAATTCTTTAAAAATTCATTATCTTGATAAGAATGAAATCACGTTAAGAACTGACTGTCAAGCGATTATTGTCATTTACAATAAGTCAACATAAAATCTAGGGTGAGATGGTTAGCATTTACGGATTTCATCAACGACCTCGAGATTAATGTTCGTTTTGATCATATTGATGGAAAGAACAATGTCTTAGCTGATTCACTTTCAAGGCTAACATTTGTTCTTATTTCAGGATTTGAAGATAAAGTTAGCTTTCTTCTTTCAAAAATGAAAGAATTTCCTCATCTGGAAGCAGCAAAGGAAAGAGTATTAAAAGAGAAGATGAATATAGTGAGATTGGCTCAAACAATTTCCAAACAACAAGGAAGGGGATCAAAGACAGAAGATGTAATCATGGACTACGAGATAAGCGCCGCCATAAACTATTCCAGTAAGTAGTAATAAAAACATTTAACAAAAGTCAACCAGCTGGAATGGGACTACCAAACATTCCAAAGGATGCCAGTGACATACACTAGGAATTGCTATGGGAGTCCTTCAACCATCCTAGCTCATTGGACACACATGAAAAACTCCGGGGAGCGGCTCAAAGAATTGAGTCAGAGCAAAATCAAAAAGTCCACAACGAGCTCTGAATTTTACAAAGGATGTATGAAAATAGGTCGGCTTACTCCAGAAGCATGTCAACAAAAGACAATGTATGGAGCGACATCTCACCCTCCGTACGACAAATGGAGGAGCGTTGTCAACAAAAGACAATGTATGGAGCGACATTTCACCCTCCGTACGACAAATGGAGGAGCGTCTTGGAAATCTCATTGGAGTCATTATTCAATTAATAAATCAAGGCTTGGATAATGAAGTTTAATAATATGTATTTATTTGAGTACGAGTCTAAGAATGTATGTCTGTAAGTCTGTATTTCTCAGTATGGAGTCTGTAATATTCTGGTGGAGCATGTGATGGGCCCCGTCATTATCTGTGATTAGTTTGTGCTGGAAAAGAATATCTTTTTCAGATAGTGGAGTAATTATTTTCTGGAAAGAATCTACTTTTCGATAGTGGCCACGATGTGGCTAAATTATTGTGTCGGTGCACATCCACTTTTATCGTGGCATGCATTATTAATGTTAGTGGGCTGTTAGTAGAGTAGGCTACTTATGACCCACATTATTACACTAGTGGAATCTTTCCACTCAGTTAGTGGCCACTTTCCATGACTGAAATCATGTGGCTCTGCCCGCCTTGGATTCCTTTGCTCTCAAGGCATTCTATCTATAAATAGGGCCTCAGTTGTGAGTTGCAGACATCCTGGTCTAAAACTAAGTGTCTAGTTCTCTAAGAGTCTAGTATCTGTAAGTTTTCAACTTAGATCAATATATTTCCTCTGTTTGTTTCCAAGTTTTATTATTCTGTTATTCCGGCAAAACATCTTTGTGATCCCAAGGCGACGATCCCTTGCTTTCGCCCCTTTTTGGTATCAGAGTAGGACGTTGCTCCTATGTCTAGGATGGCTTGAAGTGTAGGATTTCAAATGTTTAGAAGTTTAAATGTGTAATTTTGATAAATAGGAGCATACCTATTCTTTACTTCTTCCAATGTGAACATTGACTAATCTATAGTTAGTGTCAGCATGTATAATAGTGTTGGGTAGGTTCTAGTCTCCCACTTCTAAATTACCCACTGTGTCTTCTCTATAGGACCTACCAGTGACCCTTAGTTCCAATTTCTAGTCCAAACTGATAACAGAATCTAGCATATCACTCTAGAAATATCGATTCTGCTCTCATCAAATCTTATTTCCCTAAGTATTTGCACTCCCCTTTGGACAATCACCACAGCTCTTTCCAAGGTGAAATGTGATACCTACAAGTCAAGAAATCTTGTCTTTTTTGGGTCTATAAGTTTCCTCAACAAATTTTAACAATACAAGTGGCGCATTTAAAAAGTAAATGAAGGACCGGTAAAAATATCATCACAAGTTTTAGGAATAAAAGTTGTTTTAAATAGAATCAAAATCACCTACTTGATTACTTTATATTGCAAGGAGAAAGAGAGAAAACTATTCAAAATGCATGGGGATAAAAAAAACAACATATTTTTAAAACTCAAATCTATAGTACAAGATTTAAAAAAAAGATAAAAATACTTATCTGGAATATTTTCCCAAGCACTCTTTTGAAGTTCTCTAACTTCTCTAACTCGAAAAAAACACTTACATGACTCACAAACTTTAGAAATCACAAAGACTCACAAAGAAAAGTTCCCACCCTCTTCACACTAACACACTATAAGACTCGGTATATCCGACTCTCCTAGACTCTTAGAAATATCCCCTATTTCTAGAACTTCAAAAAAAACCAAGAGTTGCTTCAGATAGGCCTTCAAAATTTTGCCTCAGTCAATGAATCATATAAAAAATAGTTGTGGTGCATAGGCACCAAAATGTAATGCCTAGGCACCAGCCCAGTTCTGCATCTAGCGCCTATGCGCCAAATCCCGGCGCCTTGGCCTCACTTTGGTTGGTTTGACAATTTTCTTTAATTTAGCGCATTTTGCTCCTTTTTTATGTATTTTTGCTCCTTTTTAATTCTAAAACTCATTTTCTTACACCTACAACCAAAAACATAAGCATAACTTTCATTAAAGCATATCCTAAAAAATACAGCATAAAATATGGGTAGAAAATAAGTAATTTTAAGGTGGATCTGTAAGGATATGAGATATTTGTGTTTGTGGAAGTAAACACAGGTGGTTGTACAGAGGAGGTAGGGGCTTGATGAGTGGGTGTCTCATGGAAGCATTGACCCCAAATAATGTGCATGCCGAAGAGTAAAGGTCTCAATGAATGGGTGTGTCATAGAGGCAGTAACATGAAAGGATGGGCGGGCCGAGGAGGCAGGGGCTTGACGAAAGGGTGTGTCATAAAGGAAGTGACCCAAAAGGATGGCCACTTCATGGAGGCAGGGAACTGACAAACGTGTGTATTGTGGAGGTAATGACCCAAGAAGGTGAGCGTGTTGAGGAGGCAGGAGCCTGAATGAGTTGGCGTATCATGGAGGCAACAACTCAAAACATGATGGCCCTCACTATAGAGAATCATACAAGTGGGATAAGTTTATGATAGGACAATCAATGTGCAACCCAAACAAATGATAAAATCATACAAGGTGTCACGTAAGATATACAATGCAAGCAATTTATTGCTTGAATGTCTCGAGCATAAAACACCACAAAAGAGAATTACACCTTTTTTCAATAACAACCAGTCACACATGAAAAAAGGAAAGGACAAAAAAGGAATAATGCACCATTCAAGTAAACAAAGCATACTCATGCACATGCAAAAAATGCACTACGCATGTGATCGGTCAAATAGACTGGGGCAGTCGATTGAACCAAAGTGGTTAGCTGATTGAGGTGGGGCAAACGATCAAACCAAAGTTGCCAATTGATTCAGTCTGGTGGCTGGTTGGCTGAGGCGGGTGGCTGATCGAACTGAACTGGTTCGTGAACAATGTTGTGTCATCCAATCAAACCAAACTGCTATGTTGACTGGGTTGGGGTGCTCAGTCAAGGTAAAAGTGGTGTCGACTAGGCCGGGGTAGCCGGACGAGGCAGAAGTGGTGTCAACTGAACTAAGAACCTAGTGTGCTCCTCAACGTACACCAAAAGGTCTCAAATGAATGTCTTTCACTACTGGAATTAGCACATGCATAAAGCAAGGTTCCATAGTTCTTGAGAAAAAATTCTACACTTGTGATAGTAGAAATTGATGCCAACGTGTAGACCTGGTCTTTCTATCATAATCTTTAGGCAACAAAATCTTAGATAAGAATTCATGGGTCTTGCCTTAATTAATGCTTAAGAGACATAATATATCATTATGTTGGAACCTTCTAATAGCATATTCATGTATTGAAATTCACAAGTAATGCCTTAATACTCACCACACAAAGTTTATCATTTTGTTAGGGGATTTCAACAGCAGAATCTTGAATTGGCATTCAAATGCCATGCTTTAATGCTTAACAAACAAAATTTACTTAAAGTTTTGATAAATTTCAATATGTATGTCAGAACTAAAAAGTTGAGGAGTTGCCCGTTGGAAGCTGTCGGCCATTGGAATCAAAATCCCCTCGCTTGCTTTGGAAAGGCATTATATATATATATACATATATATATATGGTTTAGAAAAATATGAAATCAAACTAACCTCATATTTTTCCCGAAGGATAAACACAAGATTGAAGGATAAACACAAGATTGAAGGTATATGAAAGAGCACTATACCTCAAACCCTGTATTTATCCCGAAGGATAAACACAAGATTGAAGGATAAACACAAGATTGAAGGTATATGAAAGAGCACTATACCTCAAACCCTGTATTTATCCCGAAGGATAAACACAAGATTGAAGGATCACGCTCAATCAAATAAACTAGCAAATATATGTCATCTGTTTGGTCTGTGAAACCATTCTTATTTGTTGACAAGTTCTTTTATTTAATATAAAGAATTAAATTGGGTTTATATTACTGACAAGTTCTTTTATTTAATACAAAGAATTAAATTGGGTTTATATTAAGCTAGGTTTGGAAAGCTTCCTATAAGAGCAAACCCCTATAGTTAATTACATCTCAGGTAACCGAAGTCACCTTAGAAAACTCTCGATAAAAATCAGGGAATATTATCTTCAAAGAGGTCAAAAGAATAGGAATTTTTAACGAGATTGGTCAAATAAGTGTGAAAGGGTTATTGCTCTAATTTGGAACCTCTTGTTTTAGAATCTAAAGGAGGAAGAACTGGTGAATGTCATAGATCCAGAGGAGAACCTCAGAGACCTTCCTAGCTATCCTATTGTTTGGCTTCAATTATGAGGAGAATTACTTAAGTATTTCATCCTGCCAATTTTATTTGTTTGGGGCTTACATTCGTGTGAAACAATCACACAAATAGCTTGGAGGATGTGAGGGATGTGAGGATTTATGTGAGGATTTAAGCCGTGACGAACGATAGCCTCAAAATCCTAAGATAAGTTAGGGCTTATATTGTACAACATAGCTGTACAAAGGCCTAAATATGAGGTGAGGATTTATGTTGCATAAGCAAACAACCCCAAAATCCTATGGCTTTGTTGTTTAATTCTAAGGAAGGGTTTAATTCTAATTCTAAGGAAGGAATGGTTTAGCTGAGGAAGACATGTTTTGTTGTCCAAGATGGCCATGCTACAGATAATGCTAGCTCCAAGCTCCTTACCGTGGCGAGTTTAAGTTTTTTAATGTGTTAAGTTAGGATGTCAAATCAAATGTCTCTATGGTTTTAGTTCTTTAAATGTTATGGAGCATATTAAAGTTTATAAAAGCGACACCGGTTAGGTTCATAAGGTTCCCTCATTCTGGTACCACTATTTTCTATTAGATTCACTTAGTCCAAATGAAATTACTAATCTTAATTTAATGAATTTCGTACTTTCATTTAGACCGTGGGAAGCCTCGTTAGCAACCGTAGGTTACCTCCTCAGGTTACCTCCTCCGAGGGATTCTTGCTCATCCGATATAGACGTCTTAATTTAGTTACAATTGTTATTTGTGATGTTTGTGATTAAATTTTGAGTTTTCTTATATGTTGAATGTTGTGGAGGTGAATTTTATCTTGGTTGATTTTAGTTTTGGTTTTGGTTTTGGTGCTTATCCTAGCAGTTTTTGATTTTCATGCAGGGTGAGATTGTTGTTTAGCATGCAAGTTTTCTAAGCATAAAAGTACAGCGTGAAAAATATAACAAAAGACAGTACTGCAAATTGTAAAAGCGTACTTGGCGTGTCTTCTCGTCCCACCATCTGAAAGGTCAGTATTTACAAGATATGTAGATAATATTGCAGGAAAGTTTAAATTGCAAGGTTAGATGAAGGTTTAGCTACCAAACCCTAGGCTATGATTTTGTTGGACCTTGGAAGATCTTAACGAATAATTTTAGAGAAAAATATGATAAGATCGATTTGATCTTCAAAATATTGAGAAGATTTCAAAATGTTGAGGGAATGACCCAAAACTACTTTGAGGGTCTTTTGAATTATTTCAAGTTCATTTTAAACTTATCATATTATTTTATTAATCATCCGAGGTTGAAGTGTGACTACCCCATTGCTCAGTGAAACATGAAAATTTTATTATCCCAAGGATAGGATACTCGACCAGTCAATTGATGTTTCATTCAAGAGTTATGTGAGTGAGTGCCCTTGAGGCAAGTTTAGGTCATTTAAAGATTAAGGTGCCCACAATTTAAGTCAGGCTTGTCAATGTTGATTTCCAATCATATTATTTTTTAAATCCAATCATATAAGTTTAGATATTGAGCCTAGGCAACTACCATGCCTTTAACAATCATAATTGGTGAAATGGTGATCATCAAAGTTTTGATTGTAAATGATGCACATTCTTATCAAATAATCAAATCATCCTCAACTTTGGGTCTAAGAGAATTAAATCATCATCTTTCTGGCTTAAGCCCATTATTGAAGATTCATTAGGTTTCAATTAACTTCCAAGTCATGAAGATTAGGAGATTTATAATCTTGTTGACATTGTGAAAAGGTGGTGAGTGGGTTTCTACCTTTTAATCCCATTGTGTTTCAATCATTCAAACATATTCATTAAGGTCAAAATTACACATTTTACCTTGATTAATCCTAAATTTTGAATAAGGCAAAAATGTCTAAAATTACCACTTTGCCCTTGAGGCACTTCACCTCATAACTCATTAAGCATAACTCAAATGACTTTGAGGGTTTAAGTTTCATATCCACGACGTAATTATAATGTTAGAGGAGAACATCTGGACCTCTCAAAATTTTAATTTAATTTAGAAAATAAGATTTTCAAAAGTTGATTTATTTAGCTTTCCAAAATAAAGTTTTTATTTATGAAAAAGTTATTAGATGTTTTCTAAGGTCAGAGAAACACTTAGGCAAGATTTCATGATTTTTTGAATTAAATTTTATTATTATTATTTAACATTATTATTATTACTATTTCAATTTAACTAATTTCAATAATTAAATTAAACATAAATTAATATTTTAATTATAAAAATAATTTTTTATATTTTTAATAGACTTCTCTGAGTTCAAGAAACTCAGAGAATCAAATTTTATATTATTGTGATTTTTAATTTATTTAATGTAATTATTTTAGTGAGAAAATAGAGAAAATTCATTTTAAGCCTCAAAGTTCATTTTTTGACTTAGGAAAATTAGGAAAAATGTCTTAACTAATTCTAAGTGACCTTGGAACAATTAGGTACATTTTTAACAATTTTTTGATATTTTTAAAAAAATTGATTATTTTAATTATTTTTAATTGAAAATACCTTTTAAAAATGAAATATTATCATAAAAATATATTTTATTTTTATTAAATGCCCCTGATCACAAGGAACTCAGAAAACTAAGTTTCATAATTTTTCTAAGTTTATTTAATTTAATATAATTATTTTTATACAAAAATACAAGATTTGCTTAGAAAATTCATTTTAATATCTGAACTTAATCAAATAATTTTCAAGTTTTTATAGTGAATAAAAATGATTTTTATGAACAGTGTGGGATTAATTTTGTCAATTTTTTATAAGTATTTAATTTACATCAATTAACACAAGATATTTACATTTAATTAATTATAGAAATTCACAAGATAGTTCAAAACATCAAGACATTTTTCTAAGACTTCTCTGATCATATGAAACCTACCAAAATTATTCCCATAATTTTTCATGTGATATTTTGATTTATATAACTAAAATAATCCAAAATGGCCACCTTAGTTTGAAAATTTGGGCTAAAAGCATAGAGATGCCCTCTGACCTTAGAAAAGTCAAAGTACATCTCCTCTGTGATTGGCAATAAACCCTCAAAATTTCAAGCCATGTTGAGCAATATTTAATCATGGAGAATTAGAATACCACAGAGAGTATTTAATTCATTTAAAATCAAGGGATAAGAAAAAAAAATTTTTTTTATTCCACATTATTCTCCTCTATTCACTAAACAAGAGGGTATTTTTATTTTATTTTTTATGACTTTTCTAGAGAAGGATACGAATTTTTGAAGTTGAAGGATACGGATTTTTGAAGTTCAGGCATTAAAAATAATTCAAAAATCACATATTTTTTTACTTATCCACGCGGCACCACCTCCACCTCGTCTTCTTTGATGGCTCCACACGTGGCTTCGCCATTTGACACTGCGAGCCACGTAACCTCCACACCCAAAACCTTTCAAATATTCCCAATTTCATTTTTCTCAAATACTACATGACCTAAATTTGACTAATTTCACCATTTTTTACCAAAACCCCCATATTTCCTTTAAAAGCCAAATTCCCCCAAATTTACCTCAAATGTCCATCAAATTGGTCCCAATTTCCCCCAATTTTAATTCTAAACTCAAATTCACCTTCCATGTAACCAATTTAAACCAAATCCAACCTTAATTGCTCCATGCCTTGAGCCCAATTTTTATCTAAAGCCAACCCCCAATTTTGGCCACATGACCTAATCACACCAAATTGAACCTATAGCCTACTCAATTTCTCACAATTTCATGTTGAAAAATTTTCATAACACTCATACACATCAAACTTGACCTTCAATTGGCCTTGGTGAAGCCTCAATTTCATTTAATTTCAACTTAAATCCAAAAACCCCCAAATTTGCCCCAAATATTTGCCCCAAATTAGCTATGTCCTTGCCCCAAATTAGCTATGTCCTCAAATTCCACCAAATTGAATGCCTTAGCCCCAAAATTGGCACCAAAATCATATTGAAACCTCTTCATGACATTCCTACTGACAATTATCATAATCAATTTGGACTTATCCAAAGCCTAGCCCAATCTAGACCCAAGTATAGCCCAACATGCCTAAATTGATCAAAATTCCAAAATACCTCAATATGGACCCCCCAATTGAACTCAAAATCATTTCAATTCTTCACCAAAAATGTTCATTACAATCCTATACATAATGTTTATCAATTAATTTGGCTCAAGGTCATATCTAGCCTAACCTAAACCCACTTTAAGCCAAATTGACCAACATGGACCCCTTCACAAAAAATTGACCCAAAAAAGCCAAATTCACCAACCCAAGACCACTACAGCCAAAATTTAAACCTTATTGACCAGAATAAACCCCATGGAACCACCCAAAAGAGCCATGGACCAAAGCATCCCCAAATTAAGGGATTTGCTTCGAAAATTGCTTAAGCCTAAGGGATTTTTGCCAAAACTAAGCACCTGCCTAAATAAATTGTTGTGACATATTCCTCTGGCTCACCTGACCTCCTGGCCATGTCTCCTAGCCTTGCCGGTCGGCCTAGTCACTGGAAAATGGCCAAACTGAGATCCACCCCCATGGAATCAAACCCAATTCAAACCTAGAGGCCACTTCATCTCATTTAAAGTTTAGAGCCTCTTTGCCCTCCACATTGGCCACACTTTACACGCTTCAATTGACCCACAAATCCACCCTTGACAATTTTTATAAAAGCTCACCTCCATGGCCAAGGGGAGGTGTGCTGAAATTTTCTCAAGAAGATCCTTCAAAAATCACTCCCTGGGCTTCCTTGAGACCTCCACTATGAAACCCAACTACCCCATTGCCCAAAATCCCCTTGTCGGAGTTCAATTTTTTAGCTCAAAACCTTATTGTAGAAAGGACAGAGCTCTCCACTCCTCTACACTCCACCAAAATTAAATTAAACTCACCCACACCATCACCACAGTGAAAGAAGAACAAGCCCCATTGAAGCCCCATTAAATCCCCCTTATACAGAGCCCCTAGCATAACTTTAGACCAACACCTGAAATCGAGCTTCATCAAATTCATACCTAGACTTTTCACCACAACAAGAGGCTCAATCTCTAGCCTCCTTGGACCTCCACAAACGTGCTAAGCACCTCTGATTGAAGCTTCCCTTCTTAGAGCAAATGTATTGAACTTCTCCTCTTCCCGAGCCTATTTTGATTCTCCATTCGATTAGGCTTAGTTTAATGCATGTTTACCATATGGATGTGTTCTTCTCACTTAGATGAGAATTTAGAAACAAATCGGACTTAATTTGGTTAAGAAATGAGTGAGATCTTAAGCTTTGAAAATGGATGGTTCTTGGGCCAAAGCATTGGGGACCATAATGGCGAGCCATCTGATCGAAAGTTTATCTCATCAACATACGAGATCTAGCCGGACAACACCTTACATGAAACATGGGTTGAGTTAGCACTGAGGTGGATGATGGCGTCGAATGAGAGGACGTTGCGTGGAGCTTCAGATATGCCTAGGATGAGGTGGCGCCGCGCGTTTAAATAGGGTATTTTTTATTTAAATAAATAGCCCTAATTTTAAAAATTCATATCTTGGTGTAGAAAAATCACAAAAAAAAATACCATCTTGCTTAGTGAACAGAGGAGAGCAATGTGGAAATGGTTTGAAGTTCATTTGATGCATATTTTATTTTTAATTAATTAAATACTATTTTGAGTCTTTTGATTCTCCATGCATGGAGACATTTCACCATGGCTTGAAATTTTGGCATGTTGTTACCTCTGTCTTAGGGAACATTATCTAATTTTTCCAAATTTAGAGGAGATCTCTAGACAGGGATCCATATTTTTCAAGTTTATGTCTTTTACTTAAAAAAATTAATCATAATAATTAGCATGTTGCTTAGAAAATTCCATGAAAATTTTGGAAGGTTGGCCATGACCAGTGAACCCTTTGGAAAATGTTTCATAAGCTAGGTCATTAAGAATACACCTAATTTACATAAAACTCTAAAACACAAAGAAAATTAACTTGGGAAATGAAAACAACTAAATGACTTGATTTTAACTCTCCACTGTAATTTGAAGTTTAGAGAACTCCACATAAAAATTTCAAAACATTTGAAGCTCATTTGATAACTCAAATTGATTTTCTATGTTAAGTGCATTTTTTTAACACTAAAATGTTTTTTGATAATTAAAATATAACTCAAAAAATTATAAGAATTGGTTTTTGGAGTTCTCTGTGATTAGAGGAATTTTTGAAAAATAAAATAGTAATTAAAATAAAAAATTTATTTTTAGCCTATTTTTAATATTTAAATAATTAAAAAATGATGAAAATCACAAAAATTACAAAATTCATGAAAGTGTTCAAAATTTCCTAATTTTTAAAGTGAAGATATTGAATTTTGGAGCTTAAAATAATTTTTTTTAAAAGGCTATAAATGGATTTTCACTAATATAATTCTAACAATTCAAATAAAAATAAAAAAAATTTGAAATTTTTTTTCTCTAGGTTCCTTGACCTTAGCATGATTTAATAAAAATGTGAAACTTAATTTTCCATATTTTAAATATTTATAATTAATAAATGCTCCAAAATTTAAAATAATTCTAATAATTCAAACAAAACTCAAAAAAACAATAAATTTGGTCCCAATGATTCTTTGGTCTAAGTATACCTCTAGTAAAAATTTCAAGGGATTAGACTTTTACTTGGTCAAGTTGTGGATTTTTCTTTAAAAAAGACTATTTCTTGCATATAAATAAATATATAAATTAAATTAAAATTTAACAAAAATCACATTTTTCTCCTTTGATGTCTTAATTGACCCATGAGTGAGGTAGGATAAAGATTCCTAAGTCATTTGAATTAAATTTGATGAATTATGAAGTATTAGAGCCCTAGGGGCAAAAGTGTAATTTTGGAAATTTAGCATTAATTAACATTTAGGCTTAATTCAAGAAAGAGGAATGGATAACCTCTGATCCTAATCAACATATTTGGATGATTGAAACACAAGGGGATTAATTGGTAGAAACCAATCTCATCTTTAGTAATTAAAGGATAAATTTGTAATTTCCTTAAGTTATAAAAGTTTGGAAGTCTAATCAAATTAAATGATCCTACTCTTAGGTGTAAAATTTTGGGTGTTGATAACTCACCAATTTAATACCCCTATTTAATGATTCAAATGACTTATAAAATTTTGATAATGAATCATCATCACCTAAAAGTTCAATCTCTTTCAAAATATAACTAAGACATCTACCAAAGTCTAAAGGGCTTAGTGGTGACCTAAGCTAAATCAAATCTGATTAATTGAGGATTAGAAAGGTAAAAATAATTAAAATTGAAAATGTTTAAAACACTACAAGCCCAAATTAAAAAGTTGGCTAAGTGACTTGATGACATTAACTTGCCCCTTTAAGGGTCTTCACCAACATAATTCTCAAATTAAATTATAAGTGTATAAATAATTCTCAAATTAAATTATAAGTGATAATTACCCTACTCTTAGGGATAATTGAAACATCAATGTTCACTGAGCATTAAAAAGATGGGAAAGATGGGTTATTAAGCAACATAATAATTTTAAATGAGCTCGAGAGTTTTCACTAGGTAGTGAGAGGGAAGCATGGACCGGCTTCTTTCTCCAGAGCTGTTGAATACTTCGGAGGTCTACTAAACTTAATATGTTTTACTTAATAGAAATCATTCTTAATCAAATTAATAGGGACCCACCAAGATATGACCTAGGGTTGGGTAGATCACAAAAACCTTACTTTTCTGCTTTATATAAATGCTTTATATAAAGTGCTCTAAAGTGCTCTCACATGCATTTTGAGTTTCATGTCGTGGAACGAGAAGACTCGTCATGTACGTTTTTTATAATTTATAGTGACGTCTTTCTTGTACTTTCATACTGTACTTTTTATGCTTATTAAACTTGCATACTAAACAACAATGTCACCCTGCATGTAAACCAAAACTTGTTAGGATAGCCATAGAACCAAAAAACAAAATCAAAATTAAAATTAACTAAGATAAAAATCACCTCCACAACATTAAAAATATACCTCCACAACATTAAAAATATAAAAAAACTCAAAATTTATTCACAAACATCATAAAAATCACAATTACAACTAAATTATGAAGTCTCTATCGGATGACCGGGAAACCCTCAGAGGAGGTAACCTACGGTTGCTAACAAGGCATCCCACAATCTTAAATGAAATGGAATTATGGAACTCATTAAGTTGAGTTTAGTAAATTCATTTGGACTAAGTAAATTTAATAGGAAATAATGGTATCGGAATGAGGCACCGGAATGAGGGAACCATATGATCCTATCCGGTGTCACTCTAATCAAATTTAACATCCCCCATAACATTTAAAGAACTTCAACCATAGGGCCACCTGATTTGACACCATAACTTGACACCCTAGAAAACTCAAACTCGTCACGACAAGGAGCTTGGATCTAGCATGGAGGGCAGCATGGACATCGTCAACAACAAAACATGTCTTCCTTAGCTAAACTAACTTCCTTTGTTAGAATTAAACAACCAAGCCATAGGATTTTGAGGTTGTCTGCTTATGCAACTTAAATCCTCACATCATCTTTAGGCCTTTGTATAGCTCTGTTGTACAATATAAGCCCTAACTCGTCTTAGGATTTCAAGGTTGTCGTTCATCATGACCTAAATCCTCACATCTTCCAGGCTATTTATGTGATCGTTTCACACAAATGCAAGCCCTAAATAAAAATATTGGCAGGATGAAACACCTAAATATTTCTCCCCAAAACTAAAGCCAAATAATAGGATAGATCGGGAAGTCACCAAGGTTCTCCTCCAAATCCATGACATCCCCTAGTTCTTCTTCCTTTGGATTCTACAATAAATGTTCCAAATTAAAACAAAATGTTCCAAATTTGAACCAATCCCTTTTCACACTTCTTCTCATTGAATCATTGAAAAGTCTTATCCTTTTGAAATCCTTGAAGATAATATTTCTTGATTTTTATTGAGAGTTTTCTTAGAAGACTTAAGTCATTTAAGATGTAATTAACTATAGGGAATATACCTTTTTTATGCATAAATTTATACATCCGAACCCAGCTTAATATCAACCCTATTTAATTTGTTATAAGGGGAAATTATTGGCAAATAAAATGGTTTCGCAGACCAAACGAACATCATATATTTATTAGTTTATTTAATCGAGTCTCATCCTCAAGTCTTGTGTTTATCCTTCGAGATAGATATAGGGTTTGAGGTACAATGCTCTTTCATTTAAACTATGAAAATATGGGGTCAGTTTGATTTCATATTTTTCTAAACCTAAATATATATGTAAATTAAAATGTCGTTCTCAAGTGGTCGACAGGATTTCGATTCCGATGACCAACAGATTCTTACGGGCAACTCCCCAAACCAAAAATAGCACCGAAAAACAATCTCAAAAGGTTGAGAATATGATGCGATGTTCTATTTAGGGGAGTCTTACTCCTATCTTGAAGATGTGTGTAGAGAATTGGATCTCGTGGTCCCATTAAAGGGGTACATATACCAATCTCAAAAGGTTGAGAATAGGATGCAAAGTTCCATTCGGGGGAGTCTTACTCCTATCTCGAAGATGTATGTAGAGAATTGGATGTCATGGTCCCATTCAAGGGGGTCTTACACCAATCTGAAAAGGTTGAGAATAGGATGCGATGTTCAACTCAAGGGAGTCTTACTCCAACCTTGAAGATGTGTGTAGTGAATTTGATGTTGTGGTCCCATTCAAAGGGATCTTACACCAATATCAGAAGGTTAAGAATAAGATGCAATCTTCCTTTCAGGGGAGTCTTACTCTTATCTCGAAGATGTGTGTGGAGAATTTGATGTCGTGGTCCCTTTCAAGGGGGTCTTAAACCAATCTCAAAAGGTTGAGTCACATTTGACATAATGAAGGAAAGCTCTATGGCTCAAATCCAACCCATGAGATAGTAGAAAGGAAGTTAATGTCTCGATACTGGCTTCGAGAACAGGAATGTAGTGTAGAAAGTTTTTGGTGATAAACTTATAAGTGTGGGTCATGTGAAAAGGTTGACATCAGTGAGGCAGATGTGTGAAATTTTTTTGAGGTTTCCTGAGGTTTCACACAAAATAAGAAATTCCGTGAGGATGTGGAGATAATTAGTGCAGACAGGGATAGTCGTGTTGCGCGAGCAAAGAGTAAGAGACCTCAAAATCGAGAGAATCAACTCAATAGATTTATTTGCTTTTCTTATTATTTTTTATCACATTTGATTATGAAAATATATTTTTAAAATTGAATTTTTTTTTGTTGGTTGAGTTTTTTTTTTAAGAATATTTTATTTAAATTTTCTTATTATCAAGTTTTTATTATTTTGTTCTTTGTTCATTGTAGTCCCGAACCAACGTATGGTTTCGTGGCTTTTATCCATCGCACAAAAAAGGAATTGAGAAAACATACAAAATTTTTGAATGATATTTCATTAATCTGCTTCAATAGGTGTTATAGATTGAGTACAGGTCGAAGCCTCAAAAGGTACAATATGTTGAACACATCAAAGTACATCAAAAAATATCTCATGCTGAGTAGATATCACAAGCTGAGCATATCCAATACATATATCATCATATATGCTGTGTCAAGCATAGTACAAAGAGGTATCTATTGAGTGTCCATTTTTGGTGGGATGAGCTCCTGATCGAGCTGACCTACTAAACCATGCTTGAGTAAAAGAGTTCCCTTTGCATGTGCTTAGAGGTGCAACCCACTCATAGCTCGTGTAGCAGTAGCTCCTCCAACTCCGGTTTGGTCAAAATCCATATTGCATTCTACTGTCATCCATTCTTCAGAAAGTCACGGACACCCTATGGTGTCGTACCCATGGAATGGAGTGTTTGGCAATGTCCGCTCAATTTCCTTTAAGAACCAGCACTGAACCCACTGCTAGCGCAATCTCCACGGATGCTTTGAACTCATCGGAGCCAATGATATCTATTTCTTTTCTAAAAAAAATGTTACTTCTGCTCAAGAAAGAGATTATACAAAAAGGTCTCACAAAATCATGATGTTCTATATGTGGGGGAATGTAATCGCCTTCATCGTATATATTGATGATACAACTATTGGGTATACAGTTGGCTGGAAGTACACCCCATTGGACCATTCTCTTAATCATCCATTTTATCATGGGAGGTAGCGGGTCCACCTCATCACGTCTCAAAATCCATGGGGGATTTCCTTGTCTGTCCTTGGTGAAGTGAAGTTGTAAACCACATTGTATGGTGGTCCTACCCTTTCCACGCATCCATTTCCATGACTTATAATAGGTTCTCCCCATCAGAAGGCTTGCTTGACCTCTGTCTCTTAGATCAAATATGCAGTCCAGAATGCTTCTTTCGTCGCTTTCAAAGAAGACACTAGTGTATAGTTCCAACCCTTCTAGTATGTTGATGAACCTTCCTTGAACTTCTTCATAGAACTCAAATTTCCTTTTCTTTACTTTAATCAATTTATCAAATTTTGCCACGGTGATCAATGGCAGCTGTCGAGGGTGCTCTCTCATTTTAATATCAGTGGGAATCCAAGCTGGTGCTGTCTTTATGTTCAGCGGAATATATGACTTCCCCATCATGTGATCAGTGCTCTGAAGTCCATCCTCTGTGGATGCATACTCCTCCAAAGTACTGTAGTGCTCTAGATGGAGAACATTGCAATCCAGAAATTCCAAAAATGCCCCTTTAGTTGGTGCCCTTGTAGGAATCTCGACATTGCATGTCCGATAACCCATATAGAGATCATCTAAAACTCTTGGTGTCTCCGAATTTGAGCAAACTTGGACTTATCATCTGTAGCAAGCAAACTGGAAGAGGTCTCTCTCATGCCTAGATTATAGATTGTCCCCTTAGGAATACGGGTGAGCAAATTTTCTACCTCCTTCTGGCGTCTTCTTTTTTCGTGTAGGAAAGCCCAATGCTTTCAGCGGTTGGCATTTCTGCGTTGAGTTCTTCGCAGTGGAGCATCAGGCGGTCTTTCATCATTAGCAATGACTAGGCCCCTGGTTGGTGCTGTTAACATAGATGGCATGCGACTAGTCCCCTCCATCGGATCTTGCTATACTATCACATTCTTCCCCTTTAGTGAGAAATTCTCTTTGGTACTAATCTTTAGTAGTGATGGTATCCCTTATTTTTCCTGTTAGCTAACCACGTCCATCAGGGGACCCTCATCGACTTGACTGAAGTCTATGTTGAAGTCTATGGTGACACCCTGCAGTGCCCTTTCCTTGTTAAGTACGAGGTTCAGTCATCTTTAAAAGCAAAAATTAGTCTCTGTCCTGACATTTTTTCAACAAGCAACAGAAAAAACATCAGTGAGCTAAAATTTAGTAGGAACAAGAACAAAACAAAATGTTTATTACAAAAAAAAAATTTTTGTTTATGTCGGTGAGAAATTTATTTATTTATAGTTTGTTTAATTTAGTAGAATATCAAACTTAAAAGGTAGAAAGAAGAAAGTCAGACTATGTAATTTCAAAAAGTTTCCATTTTATTGAGGTTAATTTTATTACAAAATTTTTAGACCCGGTCACAGACGTTTGGCCAAATAAATAACCCCAAAAGAACCAAAGTTTCAAAAAGGGCAATTCCAAATAGCGTCAAGTTGCATAGTATGTCTTTAGATATCTTCTGTTGATTGACAACATTAGTCTTTCGCCCCGAAAATCCACCAATCGGTAGGCTCCTCCCATGTAGACCTTTTCTACGACAAATGGTCCTCCCAAGTTGGCTCAAATTTTCCACCTATCTTACGGTGTGCAAGAATAGGCCTTTTAAGCACAAGTATGAGATCACAAATTTTAAATGTCCTTGGGTGGACCAATTTGTCATGAGCTTGTACCATCTTCGCTCGGTAAAGCTTCAAATGCTGTTGTGCTTCTAGTCATTTTCCTTAAAGACTTTCTAATTCTTCAAGTTTGAATCTGACACTTTCTTTTGTTGTGAGTTGATTGTCAACTGTGACTCTAAGAGTTGATGTCTGGACTTCTAGTGGTAGTATGGCCTCAGACCCATACACGAGCATGTAGGGTGTACACTGAGTGGGAGTCTTGAATGTTGTCTTGTAGGCTCACAAAGCTTCTAACAATCTATTATGCCATTATCTTTATTTTCGTCCAATGTCTTCTTCAAAATCTATACCAGTGTCTTGTTGAAGGCTTTAGCTAAGCCATTTGCCTTGAAATAGTAGATCGTAGAGTATCTCCAGTCTATTCTGTGTTGTTTAATGAAGTTGTTGATCTTTGTGCTTTTAAAGGTTGTTCCATTGTCAGAGATTATTCTGTGTGGAACTCCAAAAATGGTAGATGACTTCGCTTTTGAAGAATTGAAGGATGTACTGTGTTGTAACCTCTCGTAACGGCACTGCCTCTACCCATTTGGAAAAATAATCTGTAGCGACAAGTATAAATCTGTGTCATTTGGAAGACGGAGGGTCTATTGGACCTATTATGTCCATGCCCCAACACTCAAATGACCATAAGGCAACTGTTGGGTGTAGCCCATTTGGAGGTTTGTGTAAGACCACTCCGTGCACTTGGCACTGGTAAAATCTTTAGGTTGTATCCATGCAGTTGGACATCATCGCTGGCCAATATTATCCGAGTCGCTTGATCTTCAATTTCATCTTTGGCCCTGACTGGTGAGCGCTGCATTGCCACGTAATCCAGCATGTACTTCTTTGACAATATTTTTTGCCTCAGCTCAGCTTAGACATGGCAGCCACATCTGATCAAATGATCTTTGGTAGAGGACATCGCCTACCAGGGCATATGACATAGCCCTTCTTGTGATGTGATGTGCTGCTGACTGGTCCTCTAGAAGCTTTCCAGTTTGTAAATATTTTATTAATGGCTTGCGTCAATCTTAATTGATATCAGCAACTTGAACCATCATTTCTTCTTCTTTTTCAAGCTTGTGTAGATTGTCGAGGTTGACTCGAGACAAAACCTGTCTTCCTTGTACTGTGATGTCAATGGAATCCTCTAGGGGACATGCTAATTCTTTTGCAAGTTTTGTCAGAGCGTCAGCATGGTTATTATCTCCTTGAGAAATCCGGTAGAAAGTTATGTTAGGAATCTACTCCAGCAGCTTCATTGTATATAAGTGGTATTTTGTTAACCTTGGCTTTAAAATCTTGTCTTATCCGGCGACTTGTTGGATGATGAGCTGAGAATTGCCATAGATGGCCATATCCATTATATCCATTAAGATTGCCAACTCCAATCCGGTGATTAAGGTTTCATATTCTGCTTCATTGTTTGTACATGGCTCTTTCAGGTGGTAAGAGAACCTCAACATACCCTTATCTGGCATGATAAATATTAAACTAATCCTTACTTTGCCTAGTATAACTGTGCCTGGTCCTTTGTCTTTTTAGGCTGATGAAGCTCCGTTGAAGTAAATCTCCCAGCGTTGCACGCTGGAGAAATCCATCTATAATACTTGCTTATTTGGTAAATCATCATTAAGAGGGGGCCCAGCTGGCAGTGGGTGTGCAGCGAGAAAATATGCTAAAATTTGCCCATTGATAGTACAGAGGGGAACAAAAGCTATATCAAATTGCAATAAAATCATTGACCATCTTGCTAGACGTCCGGAAAGTGTTGTTCAAGTCATCAAATGTTGCAACAGATTAACTTTTGAAATTAGGGTAATCTTATAAGAAAGCATGTAATGTCTAAGCTTTTGGGTGGCGAAGATTAAAGCTAGACAAAGCTTCTCAACAGGTGGATACCTTATCTCTGTCGGTATTAGGAGGCAACTCAAGTAGTATAGTGTGTTTTCTTTACCCTCATCATTTACTTGGGACAATAAGGCTCCAAGAGAGTCACCTAGGGCCATGGTATAAGGTATCAAAGGTTTCCCTGGGATAGGGGCTGCCAAAACAGGAGGTGTCATTAAATATTGCTTAATATCCTCAAAGTTCTGCTGGCATTTCTCTGCGTAAACAAATTTGGCGTCCTTTTTAACCTTCTGCTGGCATTTCTCTGCATAAACAAATTTGGCGTCCTTTTTAACCAATGCTTAGAATGGCTGACACCTACCTAAGAGATTAGAAATAAAGCGTCTCAGATACGTCAAATTATCTTGGAAGGAACGTAATTGTTTCAAGGTTTTGGGTGAGGCATTTCCAAGATAGCTTTAATCTTATCTAGGTCGAACTCGATTCCCCAATGACGAACAATGAATCCTAGGAATTTCCTGAAGGTAACGCCAAAGGCACACATTAAGAGATTTCTCTTAAGGTCATATTGTTATAACCATTCAAACACGATCCTCAAATCGTACAAATGGTCTACTTTTTGTTTACTTTTGATAACCAAATCATCCAAGTAGCATTTCACTTTATTTTGAATGAAATCATAAAAAATCTTTGCCATAGCTCGTTTGTAAGTTGCTCCCGCATTCTTCAACCCAAACAGCATCACTGTATAGCAAAAAATTCTAATAGGCATTCTGAAGGCTGTAAGTGCTACATCTTTGAGAGCCATCTTGATTTGATTGTATCCCGATGACCCGTCTATGAAGTAGAAAATTTCATGTGTCGAAGTGATATCCACCATCATTTTTGGTATCGGCAGAGCACTCACGGTAGAGAACTCATCTTTTAGACACACTTTGTTCAAATCCCTGAAGTCGACATATACACGGATCTGTCCATTTTTCTTCTTAATAGGTAGAATGTTAGCTAACCATGTGGGGTATTATTCTTCTCTTAAAAGTTAGCATTTATTAATTTCTTCACCTCGGCTATGACTTGCTATTCTATTTCAAGACGCATTCTTTTGGAAGCTTGTTTCACTGGGGTCATATCTTTATCCACCCTGAGCTTATGTACTGCAACTTCTGCTGACAAACCTGGCATTTCATCATAACTCCATGCGAAGTAATCTTTGTATTCTGTTAACAGTTTCATCAACTCTACAGATTCTTCATCGTTGAGTAGAGAACTTATAAATGTAGGTCGGGGCTGCTCTTCTGTCACAAGATTAATGTCCTTCGATACATGAGCAGTTGATTTAATTTCCTCCTCAAATTCTGACAGAGCATCTTCTATTAGCTGATCAGTAGAGTCATCCTCCATATCGAGGCAATCATCTCTTGATCCATTAATAACAACCATACAAAATTCTGAATCATCAACTGGTCCGACTGTACTAAATTTATGACCCTCTTTCGAGTTAGGAGTTCGACTTTTAACGTTCCATAATTTTTCAAAAAGTTATAATTTATCTTTTGACATCTGTTTTGGCAAATGTCCCTACTGAATTAACTTTTGTACACATACACAAGGCAAAAAGTAACCAAAAGGCAATTTCACTAATTCGTTAGGATCCTCATCCAAATGTATATAATTTTCAAGATTAGTAGAAGTAGAAGCATGATAAAATTTTATCGGCTTCAAACCAATTCTATGGATTTCCTTAACCTCTAAACTCTTGACCTTTTAAGGGAGAATCGGAGTAAGGGTCATGGTGTTCACATAGTGGTTTATCTGATCATACATTGTTTCATATTAGCTTTTCTCTCTATATTCTAAGGATATCTCGTACTGAGGTTTCTTCTATTTTGTCTTCATTATTTCATCTTCAAAACTTTCTTCATCACCATTGTTGATGGTCGGCCTACTCCGTTCAATAATTAAGTTGGTTCTTCCTCGTGCACGTCCCCGGCCTCGACCTCGCGTGCGCAAACTAAAAGAACCCCCACCAACTCATTGTAAAAGAGTAGTGGAAACTTACTTAAGCGGAGTTGAATGATCTTGGCATTGTAATGCTTCTGAATCTTCACTTTTATTGGTCACAATTTCGCAAGAGAAGACAATTTTCTTTGGAGGCGAATAGTAGGCGACATCTTCAAGAATGTCAACTTCATGAACTGAAAACGGCTGTAAATCTCCCTTGATGCAATGTTCTCGTCCTTCGTTGTAGTATTTAATGCATTGAAGTAGAGATGATGGAACCATGCTGTGTTTGTAAATCCATGGTCAACAAAGTAAGGCATTGAATAAGGTCTCAGCGTAAACGATATGAAACTTAGTGGTTGTTACTAGTTCCTCAACCTTCATAAGCAATGTAATTGATCCAAGGGGTCTCTCCCCCTTTTGGTTGAATCCACTTAGCATCATATTATCGGTCGTAAGCTCCTGAGCATCAATGTCCAAATAGGCCAATGTCCATAGACTCATCAAGTTGAGTGATGCTCTAGGATCTACTAAAACTCTAGACAACACAAATCTGCCAATGTTAACGGAGATATAGAGTGGACGATTATGATCGGCAGTACCGAGCAACAAGTCTTCATTTGGGAAGGTAACCCAAGACTATTCTTTTAATGAGCAAACTCCATCTAAGGATGTGCTAGACAATTGGGCTAAACAAATCATTTTGAGTCCATTTGACGGCCTAAGTTGATTTTTCAAGTTAAATATCTTTTTCTGCACTAAAATGATTTTTCATAATCAAAATATAACTCAAAAAATTATGAGAACTTCTTATTTGGAGTTCTCTGTGATCAGGGGAATTTTATAAAAATAAAATGGTGTTTAAAATAAAAACTTCATTTTTAGATTATTTTTAAATATTTAAAATAATTAAGAATTCATAAAAATCACAAAAATAATAAAATTGAAGGAAATGTTCTAAATTATTTTCTAAGCATTTAGAAGTAATTGGAATATTTTTTCCTGATTTCATAAATAAAGATATTGTGTTTTGAAGCTTAAAATAATTTTTAAAGGCTAAAAAATGGATTTCCACTAAAATAATTCCAATAAATCAAGGAAAAACTGAAAAAATATAAAATTTTATTCTCTGGGTTCTTTGACCTCAAGGAGATTTTTCAAAAATACAAAACTTAATTTTCCCCATTTAAAATATTTTATATTTAATAAATACCACAAAAATTAAAATAATTGTAATAATTCAAATAAAATTCAAAAACTCATGAATTTTTTTTCAAATGGCTCTCTAGTATAGGTCTACCTCCAGTAAGAATTTCAAGTGATTAGGCTTCACCTTGATCAAGTTAACAAATTTTCTTTGGAAAGTCCCATTTTTGCATGAAAATAATTATATAAATTAAATTAAATTTTGAAAAGCCACATTTTCTCCTTTGATCTGTTAATTGACCCATGAATGAGGTAGGATAAAAATTTCAAAGTCATTTGATTTGAATTTGACAAATTATGAAGTGTTAGAGCCTTAGGGGCAAAAGTGTAATTTTAGGAATTTAGCCTTAGTTAACATTTAGGATTAATTCAAGGAGAGAAATTGGCAACCTCTGATCTTAATCAGTTGTTTGGATGATTGAAATTAAAAAGGGATTAATTGGTAGAAACCAACCTCACTTTCCTAATTAAAAGGATAAATTAATAAATTTCTATATTATTAAAATTTGGAGGTTTATTAAAATTAAATGAACCTAGGACTTAGGGGTATGACTTTTGAAGTCAAAAATTAATTAATTTAATACACCTATTTGATTTTCAAATGAAATTCAGTTAACGAATCATGATCACCTAAAATTTAACATTTTCCAAATTAATTAAGGCACTCACCTAGGTCTTAAGGGCTTAGTGGTGATCTAAGTTAAATCAAGACTAATTAAATGAGGATTAATTAAATGAGGCAAGACTAATTAAATGAGGATTAGAAAAGAAAACATAACTAAAATTTAAGACCATTAAAACACCACAAGCCCAATTAGGACTAAATTTTGGCTAGGTGTTCCAACAACATTAGCTTGCCCCCCTTTACGGGTCTTCATTCACATAATCTTCAAAATTAAATTACAAATGATAATTACCCTAATCTTAGGGATAATTAGGACATAAATGTTCATTGAGCATTAGGGTGTTCATAGGATGAATTATTAAGTAAAACAATAAGTTTAAATGAGCTCAAGGCCTTTCACCAAGTAGTGAGAGGGAAGCTTGCTTCTTCCTTCTAACCTGTTGGATACCTCAGAGGTCTACTAAACTTAATATGTTTTTTTTAACAAAATCATCCTTAATTAAACTCCTAAGGACCCACCAAGATATGACATAGGGTTAGGAAAACTACCAAAACTTACTTTTCTGCCTCTACATGAACTACCCTCACATGCTTTTTTAAGTTTCAGGTGGTAGAACGAGAAGACTCGCCAGGTACGCTTTTTATAGTTTACAGTACTGTCTTTCTTGTACTTTTTATTATACTTGCAAAACTTTGCTAAACAATGATGCCACCCACCCTGCATGAAAACTAAAACTATCAAGATAGCCACAAAACTAAAACCAAAACTAAAGTTAAAATCAACCAAGATATAATTCACCGCCACAACATTCAAAATAAAAAACAACTCAAAATTTAATCACAAACATCACACAAAACTACAATTACAACTAAATTAAGATGTCTCTATCAGATGATTAGGAATCCCTCGAAGGTGTTAACTTACGGTTGCTAACGAGGCTTCCCATGGTCTAAATAAATTTATGGAACTCATTAAGTTGAGATTAGTAAATTCATTTGAACTAAGTGAATCCAATAAAAATAGTGGTGTTGGAACGAGGGAACTGTGGGATCCTAACCGGTGTCGCTCTAATCAAATTTAACATCCCCCATGAAAATTTAATGAACTACAACCATAAGGCCACCTGATTTGACACCCTAGAAAACACAAACTCGTCACGACAAGGAGCTTGGATCTAGCATGGTGGGTAGCACGGTCATCTTCAACAACAAAACATGGCTTCACCAGCTAAACCAATTCATTCCTTAGAATTAAACACCCAAGCCATAGAGTTTTGAGGTTTGCTTATGCAACATAAATCCTCACCACATCTTTAGGCATTTGTATAGCTCTGTTGTACAATCTAAGCCCTAACACATTTTGGGTTTCCGAGGTTGTCGTTCATCACGACTTAAATCCTAACATCTTCCAGGCTATTTGTGTGATCGTTCCACAGAATTGTAAGCCCTAAATTAATATAATTGGTTGGATGAAACACTCAAATAATTTTTCATCTAAATTATAGCCAAATAATAGGATAGACTGGGAAGTCACCGAGGTTCTCCTCTAGATCCATGACATCCTCGAGTTCTTCCTCCTTTGGATTCTACAATAAAAATGTTCCAAATTTAAACCATTCCCCTTTCATACCTCTTTGTTCGATTTCATTGAAAAGTCCTTTCCTTTGACTTCCTTATAAATAATATTTCTTGATTTTTATTAAGAGTTTTCTTAGATGACTTCAGTCAATTAAGATGTAATTAACTATAGGGGCTTGCCCTTATAGGAAGCTTTTCTCAAACCCATCTTAATATAAACCTTATTTAATTCTTCATATTAAATAAAAGAAATTATAAGCAAACAAAATGGTTTTGTAGACTGAACGGACGTCATATATTTCTCAGTTTATTTGATCGAGTATCATCCTCAAGTCTTGTGTTTATCCTTTGGGGTAAATACAGGGTTTGAGGTACAGTGCTCTTTCATTTAAGTGCTCTTTCATTTTTCATTTAAGCTATGAAAAATTTGGGGTCATTTTGATTTTCATATTTTTCTAAACCTAGATCTATATGTAAATTAAACGTCCTTCCGAAGCGAGCAACGGGATTTTGATCCCAGTGACCGACCGCTTCCTACGAACAACTCCTTAACCAAAATAGTGCACAGAATGTCCCCATACAGAATGATATTTGGAAAAACATGCCACTTAGTAGTAGAATTAGAGCATAAAGCATTTTGGGCTATTAAGAAATTTAATTTTAATCTAAAGGATTCTGGTGAGAAAAGATTATTGCAACTCAATGAACTTGAGGAAAAAAGAAATGAAGCATATGATAATGCAAAAATCTCTAAAGAAAAAATAAAAATATGGCATGATCGAAAGATTATTCAAAAGAAATTTGAACCTGGACAAGAATTTATCTTATATAATACAAGATTGCGATTGTTTTTAGGAAAACTGAAATCTAGATGGTTAGGACCATGTAAAGTGATAAAAGTTTATCATTATGAAAATGTTGTTATTAAAGATCCTAACCATAGAAAGGTATTTAAAGTTAATGGGCATCGTCTGAAACATTATTATGAAGGGCACATACCTCAATTTAAAGAAGTTTTAATGCTAACTCAACCCAATTAAACAAATGGTGTGTCGGGCTGACGACGTTAAACCAAGTGCTTTGTGGGAGGCAACCCACACATATATGTCTACGTATTACTATTCTGTTTGATAACTTTCTTATATATTAGTAGATAATAATCCTACATAATTGCATTTATTATAAATTAAGTGAAATATTGGTATTGGAGAAAAGTTAGAATTAAATTGAATGAAAAATGAAAGTCGCAAAATTTTGGCAATTGGCACCGGCGCCCAAGAAAACGGACCTCAGCGCTGGCAGCGCCAATCGGTATCGTCGACGGCGCCAAGGGCGGTTTGACGGTTCAGACGACTTTTGGTGGACTTTGGCAGGATTTTGCTCCATAATAATCGCCGGAAGGGGTTTTTAAAGTCCTAAAAACTTCCTAGGATGCCTAGAAACTTCCTATTTTCGGATTTCATGGCTTCCAATTCCATGAATACTTCAAGGAATGAAACTTTCAATAGAAGAAAGTTTATTAATTTCAACACGTAGAGATTATACAATAAAGTTATTACGAAGAAGAGATTGATCAAGGAGAGAGGATTTGTTAATCATGGATTGATCAATCCAAGTGCTCTGGTTGGCAAGATCATTTTGCAAGGGCGATGGGAAGTTCTGTGTTACACTATCGCTGCGGTAGGTGGGCAGTTGTGCCTATAGTGAAGGACTTCTATGCAAATCTACATGGAATTACCCAAGGAGTTGTCTTCGTATGAGGTAAGGTTGTACCATTTACTCCTTGTCGGCGCTATTTCGGGGGTTTGGGTGGAGTTGCCCATAAGAAGTTGTCGGTCGTCGGAATCGAAATCCCATCGCCCGCTTCGGAAGGACGTTGAAGTATGAAATCAAACTGACCCCATATTTTTATAGTTTAAAATGAAAGAGCACTGTACCTCAAATCCTATATCTATTCTGAGGGATAAACACAAGACTTGAGGATGAGGCTCGATCAAATAACCTAAGGAAAGTATGACGCCCGTTCGATCTGCGAAACCTTTGTATTTTTTAACAAGTTCCTCTATTTAATATAAAGGATTAAATAGGGTTTATATTAAGCTGGGTTTGGACATGCTTCCTATAAGGGCAAGCCCCTATAATTAATTACATCTTAAATGACTAAAGTCACCTAGAAAGACTCTTGATAAAAATCAAGAAATATTATCTTCAAGGAGTTTCAAAGGGTAAGACTCTTCAATGAGATCAGACGTGGAGGTGTGAAAGGTGATTGGTTCAAATTTAGAACATTTTATTGTAGAGTCCAAAGGAGGAAGAACTATGGGATGCCATGGATCCAGAGTAGAACCTCGGTGACTTCCCAAGCTATCCTAATGTTTGGTTTGAATTTAGAGGAGAAAAATTTAAGTGTTTCATCATACTAATTTTTATTATTTAGGGCATACATTTGTGAGAAACAATCACACAAATAGTCAGAAAAATATGAGGATTTATGTCGTGACAAATGACAACCTTGGAATCCTAAGACGAGTTAGGGCTTATATTGTATAGCAGGGCAACACAAAGGCCTAAAGATAAGGTGAGGATTTATGTTGCACAAGCAAGCAACCTCAAAGTCCTATGGCTTTGTTGTTTAATTCTAAGGAAGGAATATTGGTTTAGCTGGGGAAAACAGGTTTTGCTGTTGAAGATGGTCGTGCGGCCCACCATGCTAGCTCCAAGCCCCTGACTGCGACGAGTTTGAGTTTTCTAGTATGTCGAGTTATAATGTCAAATCAGGTGGCTCTATGGTTGAAGTTCTTTAAATTTTATGTGGGCATATTAAAGTTGATTAGAGCGACACCGGTTAGGATCTTACGGTTCCCTCGTTCCGGCACCACTATTTTTTATTGGATTCACTTAGTCCAAATGAACTTACTAAACCCAACTTAATGAGTTCCATAATTTCATTTAGACTGTGGGAAGCCTCGTTAGGAACTGTAGGTTACCTCCTCCAAGGAATCTCCGATCATCCGATAGAGACATCTTAATTTAGTTGCAATTGTAGTTTTGTGTGATGTTTGTGATTAAATTTTGAGTTGTTTTATATTTTGAATGTTGTGATGGTGAATTTTATCTTGGTTGATTTTAGT